>NC_140190.1:8882117-9084617 GCF_965226575.1 Pagrus pagrus | reverse complement strand
CAGTTGGAACGCTCTGTCAGGGATGTAACACTTGGGGAAAGGGCTGAAGTCAAGGACACAATCTGAAATAACATTTTGTCTACAGTTTGTGTCGATTTCTTTTGCACACTGCAGAGGCTGCAAAGCTTTGCGTGTGCATGTGTTGGTGTATTTGTGTGTGTGGTTGTAACCCTTTAGCATGTCTGGTGAATGCGTGTGTTCCTTTTGTCTGTTGAGGGAGCTGAGAATCATCCCTTTAATTTGGTCTATAATTGAATTTGGCCCATGGGCATGCCATACTCTTCTGAGAGATAGCAGCAGATGAGAAAGGGATGAAAAGCAGTGGCAGAGGGAGGGAGACAGGAGGAGACATGGCAGAGCGAGGGAGGGAGTGGAGAAAGAGGAAGTGGCATATGGATGGAAGATGAGAAAATGTACGCAGCGAAGGAAAGGGAGATGTAGGAGGAGGAGGAGGCTGAGGGAGGACACAGCATTGCATTCTCAGTCATCTGTGAGACTTCATAAGTACTGGGCGCATGGGCGAGTGGCTGGCAGTCAAGTCAATATGACATATGAATATTGCAGGAGCCATTCTCTCCCCTCCTGCCCTCCTCAATTATTAATGTCTGGCTCAGAGTTGGCTCAACTTTTACTTGAGGCTTTCCTCTCCACTACTCCTGAAAACAAGTGAGAAACACAGACAGATGGACAAACACCCTTTAAGAACAAAGGGATAAAAGAGAGCCCACTAGACAGGGAGACGCATGCACACAAGACAGAGACGCACAGCTCAGCATGACGGGAGTTTAATCCACTCATACTCTGATAATTTATTCCTGCAACCGAAATTGTGTTCACTGCAGTACATTGTCAAAACAAACAATTCAAAAGGAGGGAAAGGTCTATCCCAATGGCTGTAGGCATGACAACGGTGTTCATGATGCGCAAACTACTGATATCAGGCATTTAAATTAAAGTTCAGAGTACTGGCCCCTCAATCTCATGCATGTCTATCCAAATAAAGTGTTTTTCTCCAAAGAAAAAACAATGAATAAAAAGCTCTGTGTTCTCTGAAAGAGAATCACCAGGTCATTGTAGTTTGAGGCAACATGTTTGATATCAAGATGTCAGTTATACTGCATATTCACAGATGTGTTGATAATAAGTCCCTTTGAAGGGTGCGAAAGAAACTGCAGCTCATGGCCTTTTTGAAAATCAACACTGTGGAGTTGTGTAAGGGTGCTTAGGCTACATCAGGTTAAAAAAGAGTTTAACTGTTGGTTATACTGTAAGTAGGGCACATGCATATTATTCCTAAGTACCTGTCAGTGGTGATTGACCTTAATGCACACACACTGGCTTTCCTTCTTTTTTGCCTCTTTACCACTTGCCTCTGTTGTCTCTCTCCCAGCAACGTTATTTGCTCTCTTTGTCAGCAGTATGTTTTTGAAAGTCGCCCAAAAAACACCCCTTGTGTTAGGGTCAGGTTAGGGATCTTTTTCACCGGCGATTCTGTTGTCATAACAGCAGGTGAGCTACATGTGGAGGAAGCTTGATGTAATTATGCAGCCAATCATAACCAACGTGCACCGAACGACACTGCAACAACCAGATGCACTTACAAGTTTGCACAACAGAACAAAGCATAAGCCCAGCGTCTCATTCTCTGCAAAGCGTGTGTGATTGACAGTAAGCGGAATGAGGAAGAGTGAGGACAGATTGTCCATTAGTTTACGTGGATGGCGTCGCTTTTCCAGATGAGGAAAAAAAAATATATATAAATGGCTAAAATTGGTCGCCAAATATACTTGAGCAGCATTATTTGAAAGGCATTAGAGTGTGACATTAAACATGTGAGGGTGAGTGTCAGATCAGCTAGGTGGGAGCCGATAACCTTTAATACACTGTATGCGTGAAGTAAAGTTTTGAATAGGTCAGGGCAGCTGCAGTGATACAATATGACTGTTTGTCCTTGAGTTACACCATCGCTGGGCAAACTGTTACCATGACGCCAGCCAGGTTGCTGACTTAATGGCTCCTGCTGACCTTATGGGCAGGTGAGCGTGGGAGGTATGTTGGAGGGAGGAAGTGGGCAAAGAGGTGCTGTAATGTGTGTGTGTGTGTGTGTGTGTGTGTGTGTGTGTGTGTGTGTGTGTGTGTGTGTGTGAAGGCCGGGGGGTGGGCAGGGTCAGCGTGATTGACGGGGTGTTGGCAGGATGTCGGCGAGGCAACAGGGTGATCAGGGTGGAGGAGATCCGCCCCAGCTGGGTATGAAAACTCATAAAGTGGATGTCAAGGTCTTCTACGCTGTTTACACACACACACACACATACACACATACACACACACACACACACACACACACACACACACACACACACACACACACACACACACACACTGCTTATGTTTTGAATGTCGACCTTGTTGAGCTGACAGAGTTAGCAGGAGCAACACCTCCCTTTGGCAGCATCATCTGTTTGCTTAGAGCACTGTGTGTGTGTGTGTGTGTGTGTGTGCATGTGTATTTCCTCACTGCCTTTGTAGTTTTGTTAAACTCCCACTGGACTCTCACTGATTCATAGCTTACATATCCACAAGTTGAGGAATGGATGTAAGAAAAACAGGAGTAGAGAAGAAAGAGCGTAAAAAGCAACAGTAGGTTTCCAGTTTCTCTGCCGTGGGCCTGTAGTGGATGTAAGAGGAAGCTCCGAGAGCCAACTAGAAAAGTGCAGAGATCAATTCAGTCTTTGAACTGAGATGATGAAAGCAAAATTGAGTTGAACTGAGCATAGTTTCTGGACACGCGTCTCCATTCAATACTTACATGCTGTTCTGATTAGATCTCTGCAGTGAACGGCACCCAGAGTCAACCTGCATGAGTGTTTGTTCCTGAGTGAAGATAGAAAGAGAGTTGGATAGATGTTTTAGCCAGCACCAGAGGCAACATACAGTACAGAGACAAGTGGTTGATGTGGTGTTGCTGTGTTTCAGACTTCAGGTTCAGCCCTTTCCTCATGTGTTGGGTGAGGCTGATTTTATGAGCATGGACAGGTCTGGTGATTGAAGCTCATTACATGTTTAGTGTCATCTGAAATGTGTCCTCCTAATTTAGTCAAGTGTTGACAGTTGACAGCGAATGGTTGGTGACTTTACCAAATGTAGACTGTATTTTCTTCAGGCAAAAGTTATGATTGTTTAATTACATATTATATGTTTTATGGCTAAAGTTTAATATCGGCCCTCAGAAATGTTTTTAGTGGCCCTCAAATGTGACATAAAATGCGTGCATTATACTTCAGTGAACCACAGTGCATTTTAATTGTTCAGTTTCAGTAGCCTAAATTTAATACACTGTCTGTTAGGTGGACGCAGTTTGATACAGTAGCCAAGCATCTGTTAGGTAAGGAATGGCAATGGCTGGCACCTTAAGAGTGTTGGAGAAATAATGTTTTGGACATCAGTGTTAGTGCTGGACAACTCAGCAGTTTAATATGGAAGTCAGGTGGAAAAGCCACCACAGGGAGAAGAATCGCTGTGAAACTGAGGAGAAAAGGAGGTTTCAGGGTTAAATGAATCAACTCTTGCTTTGTCGGACCTTGAGGGAAAGATGAAGTTATCTGCCATATCTGCACACAGTTACTAAGTTCTCATAAAATTCTATGCTAAGCGCCATCATGAGACCAATCACAAATCCTAAATCGGCCCCAAAACATATAATGACTCCCTTAATTGGCTCTCAGTCATCAAAACTTTGAACCTTTGTTGTAACATGTTATCCCTTGATTGACAAGTTTTGTTGATCCATAAATCCTAAACCGCAATGGACAGTAAGTTTGGGGATTACAATAGTTTGAATATAGTCTGAATATTAGTTGTACTATATTAGAGATAAAATTGCATCATTATTTAGACTCAAACTTGGATTGTGCTGTGCAGTGTTGCTTGTTTTTTCTGCAATTACCTGTACCTTTTGCATATGTTAGAATGATTACTTTTCACATTGTTGAGTATGTGCAAGGTTTATATCATATGAACATATGGGGAAGATTACATGTTTGTATGATCTTTCATAGTGGCTGGGATGCATGCATGTGTGTGCTGCAGTGTCCCTGCCTGTGTGTTGCAGCTGTTGTAGCAGTGATTGACGAGGAACGGTGAGTGTGCAGTAGGAGCAGAGCTCAACCCCATCTGACTGATCTGTAAATATTCCCTCTTTCTGCTGCCTCAGCAAGTCTCTGCTGGAGCACAACACATGGATCACATTGGCAGGGTACATGCAGGGAGCGAGTGAGGGGTGTGGAGAAAGCTAACAAGTATAGGCGAATGAGAGGGGAGGCAGAAAGAAACTGTGGGGACTGGAGAAATGGTTGGAGGAGTGGAGTGTTTAAAAGGGGGGGGGGGGGGCAGAGAGAGAAGAGTGTGGCTGCAGAGCTCTCTTCATCAGAGCTGCAACATTGGGTCCTCAGGCCCTGCTGGACCACAGCCAGAACCACACAGCAGCAAACACAGAGGATCGACTTCCTCCTTCTCCCACTGTGGTTCTCTGGCTCTGGGCTTCTCTGCCCTCCTTCCCCATGTCCTCTGCTCTTAATCTGTCTGCTTCAGTATGGATAATAGAGGAAGAAAAGATGGATGATGGAGAGAGAAGCTGACAGATTGAATCAGAGACACAAGAATTTGTTAATCAAAGGAAATTAAGTCAGACAACAAAGTCCAAACATGAAAAATTCAAAGCAGAGCAGAAGAGTGCATCCTTGCCTACAGCCCTCAGAGAGTCCCTCTCCAAACGCAGCACAGAGCCACCGAGCCTCTCATTGACGAGTAATTATGCTTCATATCTCGCTTGGTTTACCATTTCAGAACTATAGCCACTTAAAATAAGACAGACTAAACTGACAAATAGAAAAGAAAAAGTCAGACAAGAACAAACAGATGAAAAGAGAGAGGCAGGTGAGGTAGTAATGTGTTGCCCTGCTCGCTTGTCCTCTGTGTTCAGGTGCTCTCTCTCAGCGCTGATGGTGAGAAGGAAACGCTTGGCTTCAGATGAAATGGACATATTGATAATAAAGGCCGTTCCCGCAGTGAAGCGTTACTGGGTAATTTTCTAAAGTAAAAGGACATTTTAGTCATGACCTTTATGAATCTATTTCTTTTAGACATTTCTCTCTGATGCACACATACACTCACACACACATCCTCATATTCACATTCACAGCAGCGACATGCCGAGTGTTTCGGGGTGGAACTAAAATCTTTTAAAGCCACTTTGTGAGGTTGGTCCACTGGCTAATTCCATTCAGTGTGAAATGAAATTGTGAGCTTCTGTGAGGCTTGTCCAAGTCTTGATTCGGAGGCCTGCAGCTCCTTGAAAGGGGGATTTTAAAAAGAGCAAAGGTTTGACATAAAGTGGCTTTGTTGATTGCGTGAAATTAGGTCCTGCATATGGGCTTTTCACACTGCTGTGCTCTTATGCAAGACCCTGTTTTCCTTCTTATATAAAGCCTGCTAGCATTTCCATTACTCTTTTGACAGAAGCATATGACAATAGCTTTCCTGTGTGGTAATATGATTACATTAACATGGGGGAATGGAGCCAGTTGCTCCCAGAAAGCTCAAATCAAACAGGGTGCTCACTGAATGGCTGCTTCAATGCATTTAACAATAAAGTCAAACACAAGTGGACATTTTCTAGTGTCGAATAAGTATTCAGTATGTTTTTTTTTTTCCAAAATAAAATGGAGGGAATGATGCTCCTTTGAGTGCTGATGAAAACTACAAGCCTAATACAAAAGGTAAGTGTAATCAGCATTGTTAGCGCTGTTGCCTGCTGTCACGATATGATATTGTGCATCAGTGTTGCAAGAGGTATTTCGATCATTTACTTAAAAAAATAGAACTAATATCACAGTATAAAAAAAGTCCTGCATTCAAAATCTTACTTAAGTGTGAAAGTATTATCACTTAGAATAAGATGAAACACAAAAATATGGAATAATATTACTGCTGCATTAATATGTATGTTACTGCTGTAGTTGTTTAAGGTTGAGCTCATTTTAACTGCTTCATACTGGATCTACTGCAGTGCATCATATTCTATAAAATCATCATGCAGTATGTTTGTAGCATCGCTGTGTCTCTAAAGTCAACCTTTCATGAGCCCAGAAAAACAGCCTGTTTTCAGCTTTATTCCATTTTTTTGTCTAGCTAATTCAAGAGGGTTTTAAATGGTTTATTTAGCTTCAGAAGTAGGATTTTCTCAACAAATGAAGAAACACTTTATCCTTCAGTTTATCACAAACATTCTAAATCAACACATTTGGGGATACATGGTTTCACTGGAAAGGAAGAGTAAAGAAAGCTTCAAGACTACAAAAAACTCAATTGGAAGAACAAGCTGGAGAATAAAATAAAGCAATTGGAAATAGAGCATACGCCTACAAGATCTAGTAATACCTTGCTTGAATTAAAGGAAGAAGAAGGCCTTGGATAAGCGTCTTACATATGAAGCTGAAGGTGCGTTGAGATTTTCCAATCAGAGATATTATGAGATGGGTAGCAGGGCTAGTCGCTTATTAGCGTTTCAACTCTTCAAAGCCCAGGCTAGTCGTGTTGTTCAGAAGATTATACATTCTTTGCTAAATAAGACAATGTTGCAACCAAAAGAAATAGCAGATGTTTTTGCATCATTTTATAAAAAACTATATGAAGAACCTAAATCTAAAATGATAAATGATGGTTCTGAGGCCGTCCTTTGCCAGCCTAAATCTGCCCTCGTTGTCAGAAGATGAATCATTACAAATGGTATCTGAGATTACAGAAACAGAAATATGAGAAGTCATAAAAAAAAACTGAAAAACAGCAAATCTGTTGGGATGGATGGACTCCCAGGAGAGTTTTATAAATGATTTATTGACGAACTAGCTCCAATATTAACCAGAGTTTTTAATTATACCCTTTTCAAAGGTGACCCACCAGATTCATGGTCAGAGGCCATCATATCGGTCATCCACAAAGCAGGCAATGACCCGACATGCTGTGAAGGGTACAGACCCATTAGCCTGCTGTGTAATGATCAAAAATTGCTGACCAGTAATTCGGTAGTATATCAGTATATAACCCATTATAACAAAATTAATGAATCCAGACCAGTCTGGCTTCATCCCTGGCAGAGAAGGAGACAACAATATAAGAAGGACGCTTAATATTATAACATGTGCCACGAAAAATATAAAAAATTATATGTTTATCAGTTTTGAGGCACAGAAAGTGTTTCGATACTGTGAATTGGAAATGTGTGTGTAGAAAACTGGCATCTTTGGTATTCCATCCAGTGTTTGTGGACTGGGTCGAGGTCATCTACAAAAATCCAAAGTCTCATGTCAGAGTAAATAGGTACTTTGTGGATTTTTTCAGCCTTGACAGAGATGTCCGACAGGGGGATTGCCTCAGTCCATTACTTTTTGCCATATATATTGAACCGCTTAATTAGACAAAATAATATCAAGGGTGTAAATGATGCAAGTCAAAGAGAACATAAGATTTTGCTTTACGCGGACGATGTATTGACATACATTAGCGACCTAGTTAACTCTGTTCCTGGAAGTCTAAAAGAATATGGAAACTTCTCAGGGTACCAAAATTTGAATTTTGCTGGTCTGACAATGGGTTCGGATACCTAGGGATAATTATAACTTCTGAAACTTCACAACTGCTTAAGGCTAATTATGGAAAACTCATCGCCGAAGAAAGAAATGACCTTAGTAGGTGGGAAGTCCTCCCCCTATACATAACAGGGCGAGTGGAAATAATATGAATGAACATATTGCCAAGGCTACTTTTCCTGTTCCAATCTTTACCCGTAGAGATACCCACCTCTACGTTTACAACAATTAATAAATGGCCCTCTAGCTTCATGTAGCAAAAGAAAAGAAAAGAAATTGCTATGTTTAAGATAATATATGTTGGGGCCTAAATTCCTAGCTCGGAAAAATATTACTGTGCCGCCCAACTTAAATGAATGGTTGCATGGTTGTCTCAAGATAAGGATACTATATGGGTAGGAATGGGACAGAGTGACTGTCCAAAAGTGTACCAAGATACAATCCCATTTATGAATAAAAATGTCTTGAGAGAAAACAAATTAAAAATCAGTGGGTGAAAACTACTTTAAGTTTGTGAGAAAAAAGTTAAATCTCCCTATGTCAACATCTAGAGCAATGAAGATTCATTCAGGACATCTGATTTCTTTTGTACAACTTTAGCATAAATATAATCTTTCAGCCTATGATTTCTTTCGATGTCTCCAACTGAGACATTATTCGGAAACACGAAAAATGGCTAAAATTATGTGCTTCACCATTTACTTTTGAACATTTTTCTCTGTTAACAATCAAAGGGACTATAAAGAAGATTATATTGCATATATATAAAATATTACAAGAAGAATCAATGGATAACAGTGTGGATATTAAAGAAAAATTGGAACTGGAGATGAACGTCATCATTTCAGATAAAGATTGGGAATTATCCTGTAGAGAAGGACATAAAATAATAAACAGCCCTATATGGAAGGAGTTCGAATGGAAAGTCAAGATGAGATTTTTCAATACTCCTCTTGTGCTATCAAAATTTAATAGATCATCAGATAAGTGCTGGAGGGGCTGTGGCCTGGCCGGAGACCATACACACATATTTTGGGACTGTCAAAGTTTATTGGGATATTGGCAAAACATCCAACATGAGATAAAAAAATGTTTCGTTATAGAATTACCCTTCGAACCTTCTTATTTCTTATTAGGAACACTACCAAAGGATGCAGAATACAACAATCAGACGTCATTATTGAGAATCCTTCGTTTAACTGCTAAAAAGATGATAACAGTCTCCTGGCTAAGGCCACAGCCCCCCACAGTGACACAATGGAGGAAGAAATTAAGGATGTCTTCTCTATGGAAAATATAACTGCTAGGTTGCAATTAAAAACAGACATATTTCTGGCTAAATTGACACCAGTTATTTCATATATTTTCAAATAATGTGATATACTGTACTCTCTCGCTTCACATTGAGATACTGTTGCTATTAATTCATAGCATACTTTTTGTTGTATGTTGTTCGTTGTTTTTTTTTTTTTTTTACAAACTGTATTTTCCCCTGAGAAGGAACCACATGGACATTGATGTGAAGATCCGTGAACTCTCTTGCACACTTGTAAGACATACATTTGTAAACTGTATCTGCGAACATGATGACTGCATTGTATGATGAAAATAAATAAAAAATAGTACTTGAGGTTTCATGTAGATTATATTAGATGTTCTTTATCCACATGGGAAATTCATTTTGCTCAGGTCAGCACAATACAAAGGACACCTCATATAAATAAATAAAACAACGTAAATATATAAGAGAAATTGCCTTTAGTTACATTTCACAACTGTGTAAGGAGGTGTGTGCGTTGAGTCAAAAAGGCGGTTCTTCTGCATCTGTTCCAGCTACAACTTGCAGGTGCACCACGCCTCCGGAGTGCTCTTGTTGTACTTCAAAACTGTATTTGTTTTCCTCATGCTTGGGTTGAAAAGAGAAAATCCCATCTAGAGCTTACTGCCACAGCAGACGCAGCCACACTGACACTACTTGCTGTGGACACCATAACAGAGTATTATCGGAAACTGTCAAAGGAAAAGCATGTGATGCTGGCTGTTTAATGCAGAGCCATTCATCTTGTCATATTTTATATTTTAAGACACATTTAAATTAAGAAGATGTACTTTAAACAGAGTGTTTTCTCTTCAAAAAATTATGATATAACAGATCATGATTTTCCAAAATTATTGAACTGGATTAAATATGGGCAGATGCCTAATATTAACAGACTCATTAAGTAACTGCAAAAACCAAATCAATTATTTTTCGACTTGATGTTTTATGTAATTTATTATTTGATATATGATCACATTGTAACTGTTTAACCCCAAGCTACTTTATTGTTATTTTCCCCTGTTTTGTTCCTTTGCTGCTTCCTAATAATTGCTGATGCATGACCCAGTTTAGCCACAGGGATGATTAAAGTTTCATACCAGAGAAATTACCTCCTTAGTTTGCAGTTATTGTTTAACTTCTGTAACACATTAAGTCAGCACTATAGAAATGTCACTGTGAACACCAATATCAACCAAGTTCAGAGCTGGTACGGAGTTTCACCAGCCTTTCTGACACGCACACAGACAGAAACGCAATCACAGAAACAATCGTAAAACAAACCTGGAAGCTTCAGGATGCATTTTTAGGTTTCATCACCAAATCACCTCTATGTGTTTTGCTCCATCTGTCTGCGTTGTGGTTTACATCAGATAATCTCACTCAGCAGATAGCAGAACAGTGTTCAAAGTTTATAGTACAGCTAAATACTGTGAGACCATCTTTGATTTGGCGTTATATCCTTTGTTAGTTTTCACTGTTAGGGTTTTACGGATGTGTGTGTGTACAGCAAATGTGTTTGCTATTGTGATGATTGATTTTAGCCCCTCTTAGCTTTAAGTGGCTTTACATACAGTAAAGGGTCAGGCCAAACAAACCACTCAACGCTTTTACACCTATCTGTGTGTGTGTGTGTGTGTGTGTGTGTGTGTGTGTGTGTGTGTGTGTGTGTGCGGGGTGAAAACAGGGAGAGTGGGAGCATTGTCAACTCGACACGACCCCAAGTTGTCCTCGTAATTAACAGATAACCTTTAATGAGGCATTGGCCTCACAAGCGCTAACCACGGAAATGTCACACTCAACCAGGCAGCAACACATCCTGAGCCTACACACATGCATGCACAGATTAATGTCCATACACACACACAGACACGAACTTATGCACATACGCATACAGTTGATAATGTGTTAAAAGTGACCTGTCAGGCAATAAATGTCATCTGACTGTAATGTTGAGGGGCTGCGTCTGTGCTCTTTACAGATGGATTGTGTGGGTGGGATGGAAACGGACTGGGAAAGATCAGCCTGTCACAATGTGTTGTCATCTTGTATTTAGAAGAACAGTGAGCTGAACACATGAACAAATTAGTCTGATCTTTGGACTGTTTTGATTAAATCAAGTACAGTATGTCATATCAGAATCCAGTATATCTGATTATTAAAACAGTTTTTCCATGATGAAACAACGTCAAACTCACGTCATGTATTTTAACAGAGGGAAACATTGTTTTATAGATGGAGTTCAAGCTAAGCAGGCACAATCTCTTGCCACAATCAGACCCACTCCTTTCTCCTGTACACTCACAGCTTCCCTTTTGTCTTTTCTCTGTTGCTCCGTCTCTTCTCTACACTCTCTTTCTACTTGCTTCCTTCCTGCTTCCTATCTGGCCTCTCTTTGAACACAAACAACTTTTTCTGACAGTCCATTTATGGGGAGGTAGATTGATGTGTGTAAGGTGTGGGTGATTTTCCAAAGATACACACTATAAAGAAGAAACACAAACACACAGTCACATCTCACATCCAGGCAGATATCCATCGGGGAGCTGTTGTGTGTAATAAGGTTAAACTCTGCCCTGAATGTGGCCACTGAGGTAAGCTCCTCAGCTGTCATTTTCTTATTGGGGCTAAAAAGAAATTCTAAAAAAACAAAAAAACAAAAACCCTCCCAGACAAAAGCAATAAACTCGCACCTGAACTCTGCCGTCTTCTGATGCGTCTGTAGGGTTTAGGTAATCTTCTCCAGGAGACCGAAATGCTGATTTATTTAAACACCCATGAATATTATAATGGAAATGTATGGATGTCTCTCTGATTCAGTGATCTACATCCCGGGATGATTTTGAAGAGGGAAATAGGATTTCAAAGATTGACATACAATAAATGCCTATGAGAAAGATACTTATCCTATACACAAATGCACACACATCCAATGAACTTTATGGCGTGTTGATGTTAAAGTGGGGGAGGAAAATGACACGTTGGACTATCCGTTGGTGCTGCAGCAGTGAGTCAGGCTGTCATTTCCCTGTAAATCGGTTTAGAAGCAAAACTGTCAACTTTCATCAAGCAGATACGTGACGGCTTCTGAATCTTGAAGAGATACGTGTGTGTGAAGCGTTGTCGGCCGTTCTGCACTGCAGCCTGATGCAGAGATGTACTCATGTACTGTACTGGTGGCATCCCCCTACCCTTTTGCACGCACGCACACACACACACACACACACACACACACACACACACACACACACACGTCCGCTCGCACCCGCCGAGTGTCAAGATGTACGAACAGACGCAATCACATAGATATTCCCCCTGCATCTTGAGCTCTCGTCACGCCTCCCTGACTTTCTCTCATTGTCTGAATCTGAGATGAATACACAATCAAACACACACTCAAAGAGGCACACACATACACAGTCGCACAAATTAAACCACCCGCACAAACACGTTCTTCTTTAGGTTAGAGGACAATTTGTTCAGCATCTGTGAAATTAGACATGGGTTTACAATGTAGCCTTTTCAATACTGATCACTGTCATACAAGTCTAGTACAAGTGTGTGTGTGTGTGTGTGTGTGTGTGTGTGTGTGTGTGCGTGCGTGTGGGCGTGTATATTGGTGCATTTTATTCTGAAGAGAGTTAAAGAAAACTCTGTTGTGGCTCTTGGTGTTAAGTTCTTTTGTGAGCCAGCAGACAGCGAGCTTCAGTAGTTTAACTTAATTCAGGGTGTGCACAAGAGGATGCCATCTCAATGTACTGAATATTTATGGACCCAAGACATAGATTCTTTTTTTTTGTTTTTGCTTCATGCATATAGCCAAAAATGCTCCTTCATGCAGGACTGCCTCAGGCCTACATGGGTCTGGAAGCCAAGATTAAGTGACTCCAACCTCAGGGAGCCATCTTTTCACAATTTTACTTTAAGTTTACGATAAAACTTAACTGGTAACTATAGCCTGTATGATATGCTCTGTTTTGCATTGTGTATACGGGGAAAAACAGACTTCACATTATATCTGCAGATGCTTGAAATCTGAGGTACTATATAACGGAATGAGTGGCACTGAAAATTACTGCAGTAGATCATAATTAAAGATGAACAAATATTTAAAAATGTATCATTGGAAAAATGTCTTGTAACGAGAGAGTTGAACGATTGGATGTGATATTAATGAGTCATAGAAGGTTCTCTCAGTGCAGCTTCATATTTAGCTACTTCCATGTCAATGTCAGGTTCTTAAAGTAGATATTGCATTTTTGTTTTGGTCCGGGTGTGTGTCAAGTTCTTGGCATTTGAGTTGTATTGTTCTCTGTCCTTGGGCCCAGTTTAATGTAGCATTAATGTGAACTATGATATTCAGTGTTACCAAGTATTTCGTCTGAGCTCATTTCCTGGTTATTATAAATGTGATGTTTGTGTGCAGCTAATTCCTCAGTCAGTGGCACCAAATTATGATCAAAACAGAAACAAATGTCACTCACCTCTTCTAAAATCATACTTGTTTATCTTTGCACAACATTTTGATGACAGAACCCATCAAATTTGTTCCCCAATCAATTTCAGCTTTCACAGTCTTTAGTCGTTCTGGTTTTCTCTCTACCAGGCTCACTCATGTGACCTTGGTTTTGATAGCTGGGTTGTTTACTGTATGTTGCCAGTATTCATAGGGTTCAGGACACACGGTCATTTTTAACGTTACATTAGTAACAGATTAAATTATTGAACTAAACAACATGACCATGACCAGAAGGTCAAGCACCACCTACTTATATACATGCAACTTTGCAGTGTATTTTTCATTGCTCTACCTATAATGAGATGAATTTATGAGTGAAAATTGCTTACAGTGAATTGAATCCTTACTTTATGAGTTGATGAAGACTGTGCTGTCAAATTTATTGAGTGGAGCATAAATAATAAAAAAACAAAACATTGAACATGACATGTAAGCCATAAATGGTAATCACGAACTGTAAACGGATAAACAGTACAGTCATTTGGCATGATACACCGAACACCTGCATGTACTATTAAACAAGTGGCTGGCCTGAAGTGTACTGTGTGATATTGAGGGATGCACACTGTAGGCTAAAATGGGCCAGTCCTCCAATTTAAGCAACAGAAGAACTGGTATAACTGGCAGAACAAGTATTTGGAGGAACCTTTGAACTGGAACAGCTCTTGTCACCCAGTTATGATGTATTTGGCCTAGAAATACAGACTTCGCCTCACTGTATGGCAATTTTCCTCACTGGGGTTACATAGGCGGCTTGTGCAGGAAGTATGTGTGGAAGCACATTAGAGAACTGTACCACAAGCCTCTGTGCATTTTGTGTGCATTTCTTTGTGTGTGTGTTTGTATGCGTGTGTGTGTGTGTGTGTGTGTCTGAGAGAGACTGGACTCCCGTTAAATCAAAGCTGCCTCTGTGCTTGCTCCCTGAATCCCCTGTCGGAGAAAACTCAGTTTGTCTGGGAGCTAAAAGAGACTGGTGAATTATTAAAGCTTGCTGAAGCTTCACTCATAGAGAACCAGCAGACCACTGAGAGACCACAACACACGCACGCACACGCACGCACACACACACACACACACACACACACACACACACACACACACACACACACACACACACACACACAGTCCAATCCAATGTAATACCCACAGGGTACCACACTCACAATCGCTACACATGAAGAATGTTGACTGCTCATGCTGAGCAAAGCTGGTGGATTTCACTGTTTGCAGCTGCAGATGGACTGCTGTAGCCTTTCAAACATCCAGCTATAGGCTACTATTACTACAGCTCACTACAGCAGGAAAAAAAAATCACCCCACCTGGCTCACAACATTTGCAGCATGTAGTCTGAACCCAACTCAAGAGATAGACAAGATTTATGAAGAACTGCTGCTGCCTTGCTCTCTCTCACCTTTTAAAGATCTGATGGCATTTCTGTTTCACATGATAAACCGCAAATAGAAACTAAAAGAAGAAAGTCTGAGTCACAACCTAGCTCTGTAATGATTGCTACAGTGACATACTGGTGTTGGCAGTTATTAATTTGAATGTGAAATGATGCAGTGCATCAGGTTCATAGAAAGGTAACACTTGGAGATTTAATAGACATAAACTCTGCACTTTAATGAATTCTACGTATCACAGCCAGAAGAAATCAAATCACCAGCTTGCTTAAAATTTCTGTCCATATGACTGAGTCTTTCCACAAAGATCGGCCTGACTCACTCCTTACAGACGTGTGCATAGTGTGAGTCTTCATTTGTGGCATGAAAAATATGAAAAAAGGTGTTTTGTTTGTCACCCATAATGTTTTGGCACGATTTCAGTCATTCCTCTCGTGCAGTTGTAGTTACCTTGGCTTTTGGCCGACTAGCTAACTTTGCTGCACTCTCAGAAAAACACCGGCTGGCCCTCGAGAATGTGAAGTCATACTGCATGTCATGAAATAATTCTGATTTTGAGCAAGGCCTGAAATCCACGAAACAAGAGTATCTTTGCAGAGTTGGGAGAATAAAGCCATGATTTTAATTAAGCTGCCAAAATGGAGCTCATAGCGTAGGTTTTAAGCATGGACAACATTCATTTTTGCCACCTAGATGAGATGGTGTTCCTCTAATTGACACATATACAACCATACACATAATGATAATGTGATCTAAACGCCCTGCTCCATACATCGGCTGTTTTTCTGCTATGCTGGCCACTGCTGCATTGCATCCAGGCATCACGTTACCTTACTGAAATGAAGCGGCTCCATGAACTATTCATTATTTCTTAACATGAAACACGAGCCTGCAAATCTATATTTTAACCATCTAGTATGTCATTATAAGATACCGTAGCACTTCATTTGCTCCGTTGCTGCTCTGAGAGTAGAGTGAATACCAATGAAGCACTAGTATTGACCCACAGCTACGACACTACTGGTAACAATGCTTTGTATTAGTGTTAGTGATGAGCAGGGCTTTCCATAATGGGATTAGTTAATCACCGAAATGTTTACCAGATCACCTCTAAAATAGTTTAAACCTCCAGGCACTCATTGAATTGACAAATGTCACCAATCTGCATTTCCAGGAAGGTAAAAACAAATGTGTTCAATTATTTGCTAATGCTGTTTGATCAAGGTGTAGTGTATCGTAATTGGCAAAGTCCTTCAAGCCATCAGGTCTGCCACAGTTTCTTTTTGGCGTTTGCTGTAATTTTCTAGTCCAGGCAGATTGCAGCTAATCTATTCTTGCAAGCCAGTGGCAAGTTGCAGCATTATCTGCTGTGTGTGGCAGCCTCCATTGACTGCTGCTAGTCAAGCTGGCATTCATTATCAAGCAGGTAATAACACAGAGCACTGGGTCTAACTCAACCGGCAGTGGACTCATTAATATAAACAGGACCCTAAACCCAAACTCAATTTACTTGAAAGCCTCTTCGGAGACAGGGGGTTCAGAGAAGAGTCTTTGCCTGAGTGTGTATCTGTGTGTGCGCGTGCCTCCGCATGTGTGTCTAAGAAAGGTATTAATCATTCCTCTCCCACCGCCCAACACACCAATACACAAACAGTTGTGAGCATGTGTGCATGTGCATTACAAAGCTCCAATTAGATAGCTGATCAGTGGTGTATATTTAAGTAGTCACTCATCTCTTTTCCCTCCCCACCCCCACTCATATCCCTGCCATTAATGAGTCCAATTAGCACATGCAAATATTTACTTCTAACTAGCATTTGTGATTTATCACACTGTTCACTCTTTTAAAACAAACAATCTGAGTCATTTCTGTGTATGTGCATGCGCGCACGTATGTGTACGTGGCTTTTCTCTGTTTTTTCATGAAGGCACGTCAGCTCATTAGGCCCTCCTGTAGAGTAAGATCATCAGCAATGCGGGCAGAGGAATCAAAAGACAGTGTAAAGAGGAGGAGAAGGAACACCACATTATTTCTCGCTGCAAAATTCAGCTATGCCGACACACATACACCCTCATGTATCAGTCATTGATTTAGGGTGTGTGACTGTAATGGGTACCACTCCAGCACCATCAGATTAATGACACCCAGACATCGCAGAAGGCACTGGGAGGAGGGGGAGATTAAATAGAGGGAAACAGAGAGATGCTCTTTTGGGGAGTTATTGCTGAGAGGTACTTAAATGTGCTGCACATAGCATTTTAAAATATCAATATATCATTGGCAAATGTGTTATGATACCTTGGTAGAATTGACATAAATAAATGGGTGCTATTGTAAATGCTAGTGTTATTCACAACAAGACCAAATTTTCTTTAAAATTTTGCTTCCTTCTGTGCCTCTCCCTCGTTTGTGAGGCAAAGCTGGCAATTTTCCATAAAATCAACTTGATGCCATGCAATGCAGAATGCACTTTTGGGCCATTGGACGCCGTGGGTCTTAAGGCTTTTACATACGGGGGAGGTGACCAATAAACAATGCAAATATGCAAAATACTCACCTGTGAAAATGCTGCATCAACACTATTCATACTGACAGCAACGCAAATTTGTGTATATTATCAAATAAAAAAATATACTATATGAAATGATGCATAATTTCAGACCAAACAGGACAGGGAGAGGCAGACAAACGGCGACAGCTTGCAGAGCTCAGAGATATCGCACTACAGCACTGACCAGCACGCTGACAGGTAGAGAGAGGCCGCATTTACTGGGTTCATCTCAGCTGACCGTCCCATGGTCGCTAGACCGGTCCAGTCCATTAAGATGTATTAGTGGGCTACATTAAACACCAAAGTTACAAACAAACAAACCAATTGAGGCAAACTCATATGCTCTGCAATGTAAAATGACTGGTGGATTTGAAGAGAGCACAGATGGAATAAATGGCTTCAGTTCCCCATCGCTAAATCCCACATATACTGTAAACCAAAATGTCTGTGCAGGGAACAAGTGGGGTGACTCATCCCAAGTCACCTTTGTCACATTGTCTTTATAATTTGATGTACTTTGTCAAATAATACAGGTTGATGAGAAACAATCAACAGGTCTGCCATTAGCATTAATTGTGATGCGGGGGTGCAAAAGCTCAGAAAAATTGAACTTGTCCTGAAAGAATTATGAAGATGATGACTGAATATGCTGCATGTGGCAGACAAGGAAAATGTACTACAATCTTCAGGTTACCTTGTGATAAATATATGTCATGGATGTAAAAAACACATGATATGCTTGCTTTTTACGCACATGTACACATATGTAAGTGGCTGTGATGGAAGAGGCATTGTCTTATACATGCCTGTATAATTTGTGTGCACCTGGAGGATTAGAAAATCAATTAGGCATCACATTAGCACATAACTGTAATGCTGACACTTGTATTGGAAATGTTAAGATCATGGCAGAAGAAGAAATCTTTGGAGATTAACACACACTGTGCCGTATTTCCTGTCTGCTGGTCACCAGAGAGTGAATAAGTGGGAGGTCCATGGAGCCCAAATCAAACACTAATATATTCAAGAGTGTGTACCAATTACCTTTTATGATTATCTCTGACCTGTAGGTGGGTGTGACGGACGGGAATTGGTTTCTCATGTCTCGCCATAAATGTGATTGTATATGTGGTGTGTGGTTTGCATGTATGTATGTATGAATGAATGTATGTATGCATGTGTGTGCACTAATCTGAAGGCTGCAGCATGATCATCAGCTATGTTTTATTCATCTGAGAGTCACCAGCTAATGGAAAAGGGAGGTGCACACGAGTCCATGTACTTTGATTAGCCATGTCGATAGCTGCTCTGTAAGTGGTAGGTAAAATGGCAGCAGAGAAGTGTAAGAAAAAGGAAAGTGGAGGCGGAGTGTAGCTGGACTGTAATGTATATAGACTTAGTGAGGCTATTTGAATGGTGTGTACAATCCCAGGCATACAGTCGTATCTGTGTCTGTACAGTGCACATACAGTAGAGGCTGGTGACAACTGATGGTGAAGCACAGTTGAAAGACGATTTTCAAATCTCAATGATCTTGTTATCTATATCTTGTTTCGATCTATATACAGTACTGAGTCACTGCTACATTTAAGTTCAATACTTATAGGGATAGTTCGGGTCTTTTGATGTGGGGTTGTATGAGGTACTTATCCCTAGTCAGTGTATTACCTGCAGTAGATGACCGTCAGCTCTGCCTCTGTGTGGAGAAGCAGTGCAGAGCTAATAGGAAGAAGAGCCTTGTGCGGTTGTAAAGCGGACCAGCAGCAAGATGTATTTTAGCCACCTAAAATAAGTCCCACCTAAAAATATATATTCGTTTCAGTATATGCTAGTGCTAGTGTATGTTTTGAAAATTGTTGGCGCTTTACTCCATCAAACAGCCTTTTTCCTTTGGCGCAACATTCCCTCAATTGTACAACGTCCATTGTACGCACAAGCAGAATGTAGTGCCGGGAGTGTTGGTTTGGTTTACAATGGCTCTCCACAAAGAGGGAGAGCTGACAGTCATACTGCAGGTAATAAACTGACTAGGGATAAGTATCTCATACAACCCCACATCAAAAGAGCCGAACTATCAATTTAAGCTTTCAAGTCACATCTATAAGGGAGATTTGATGGTGTATTACAATTAAGAGTGCTTTAGTTTGTTGTGATAATAATGTCTATCATATATGTCACTAGGGCGATTGCAGCCCTGCTCCAGAAATTAAGCAGTTGACATGTCCATTTGAAGTTACTTCTGATGAAATATACTGCTGAAAAAGTTAAAAGACAGGCAAGGGTTGGATATACACCAGCCAAGTAGATTTTTATCTTATCATTCCATTAAAGGCTTATAACTAATAAAACATTAAAGGTCCATAAAGTCAAGTTTATTTAATATAGCACCTTTCACAGAGCAACTAAAACTTCTAGCCATATAAACAACAAAAAGAGGGAACAATAAACAACTAAAGCACTGTCAGACCCCAGATGGTGAGCAGGAGTCTACAACTGTGATTGCTCTCAGTTTCCTAATCTGTCAAAATGAAGGACAGCCGTCAGATTTTTTCCATCATTCTGTCAAAAATGTGTTCAGTGATGGAGAATATTTGGTTAACACGACCTCTGGGGTGGACATGCCAATTTTGGTGATGCTGTGATGCGCATTGAACTTAAGGCTGCTGGCTTGCCGATACTCTGCCATCTGTCTCTGTTCAAGCAGCGCTCAGTTTGTGCTGAGTTTGAAACAGAAGCTGAAGTAAACAATAATTTAAAGGTAACCACCGTTACAGTGTCAGTAGCTTCCATGTCACTACCCGAACCTGGCCAGCTGCCTGATTGGTAGTGTGTATGTGCAACAGCGAGAAAGCGAGATGTCTCACTCCT
This sequence comes from Pagrus pagrus, assembly GCF_965226575.1. Classification (NCBI taxonomy): domain Eukaryota; kingdom Metazoa; phylum Chordata; class Actinopteri; order Spariformes; family Sparidae; genus Pagrus; species Pagrus pagrus. The sequence goes on along the minus strand of NC_140190.1, from coordinate 9,064,313 downwards.
TAGCCACTTCCATCATCAGCTCTGGAAAAAACAATGTGTCTTATTCAGAATTGTTTTGATTAAGAGTCTCTCAAACAAGTTTTAACAACCTCTGGATGTTGTCTGATGACTTAAATGATCTGCTGCTTGCTACTCTGCCCTGTTTTCCTGGTATGTTTATGATGACGAACATAACACACATGAAACAAAAAACAGTCGATGGGAAAGGAGAGGTTTCCTATTTTTAGCTGGCTCACCTGTGTTTAAAAAATTTGCATATACACAGGGCTCAGCTACTTAGAGTATTGGTTATATGGCTATTTCTTTTAGCATCTCTATTCATCCCTGGGATCACAACAGGACTCACAAACAGATACTACTCTGATAAACACTAACTCTTAAGAGATGAATTTGCATAATTGTGTTAACTTAGAATAATCATGTAGGAAGACAAAATCCTATCAGTGTAACTCAACTAAAATTGTATTTTATCCAAGATATCCCCCATAGACTTTATTTTCTCTGTATAATGCATAACCAAACGCCTTTTAAAATCTTCCCATGTGTTCTTTGAGTGTATGCTGTGTGAGCCTTTTTCATGTATGAATGACGCTGCGTGAGCCTCCATCAGCAGAGATGGAGCCGGCCAGCAACATTTACCCTTTGATCTCCAAAGCTGTGCTCGCTGAGTGCTTACTTCACAAATACAAACCAGGGGGAGTTTTTTTTTTTTTTTTTCAATTATTTCTCAGCTTCAGCATTCCAGTACTGCACCTCATCCACTTCCTCACCCATCCGTCCCCTCACCTCACCCCTACCAGCACCCCCCCCCCCCCCTCCCCATTTTCTCTGTCGCTCAGCAACCATCCGTAATTAATGAGCTTTTACAGTTCGATCTGATCTGCCTCAGGATTGGACACGTCTGATAAGCCGAATGGAATATACACACAGGCCTGCCCCTCTCTGCTCAGCACTGCCTGGAAATATAATTACTTGAGAATGAATCCACACACACTCGCACACACACACTTAAACACACGCAGACTGAGTAAGCCCAGGTTAATACCAATCTTTTTCCTCTTCTCTGCACTAATTAGAAATGTACTGACGAGAGTCATTTGTTTGGAAGTTGAATGCACCGTGCACTTGTTGTCGTTATGCAGAGACTCAGAAACTTAGATAATTAAATCTATTTAATGATATGCTTTAGTGAGCATATGTGTGTATGTTAATGACATGCTCTGATGCTCTTAATGAGCATGTGACAGTGGCAGGGAGACGGAACAGCACATTCCACGTTGTTCAGCCAGTCATTACTTAAACGTAATCTATCTTTCTCTCTGCCAAATGACAGTTAACACACTCGCTTATCAATCTGCCCCTATGGCCTCGCTCGACAGCTGTCAATAGACTGCGGTCCCTTACAACATCTTCATCACACGGGAGCAGAGGGGTACCATAGTCATGGCAAAACTAATTTCCTACTGTAGATGTAATGATGTTTAAATACCCATGTGAGTCCTTGTGCATCTGTGGGAAGCTCCGCTAAATATAGCCTGCAGTGAAAAATGATGCAGGTGAGCATGAGAACATCTTATACAGGCACTCATTCTGTGTGGAGTGAAGCAGCACAGTCAGGTTTATCGCTGTGGTCATAGCAACAGCCATGAGTGGAGATGAAGATGACATTTTTTTTTTTTTTTTTAGTGGTGATGCACTGAATGTCCTTGTTCAGATGAGAGGGAAGGGGAGCGAGGGATGAAAACGCAGTCGGGGTGAGGGATGGAGAGAGAAAGGAGGGGTGGAGAGTGCTGGGAGAAATTTTTAGAGAAGACTGAGCGGAGGCTTTATTTTATATCGTTTAAGCTGTTTGTTCTACAAGACGGCGGAGTTCTGTGAAAGACTCTTTATGAGTTTGTGGATTTCTTCTTGCCTTTTCTAAAGCCTTATTCGCTTGTTTTACATATGGAGTCACTACATTAGATCAATGAAACAACAGAAGAATAGTGACATTTCATTATTAATTTGTTTAAATAACATGTGACAGTCTTAACATTGTGAGCACGTAACTTGCCAGGCTATATGTTAATGATTTTCCTCTCCAGTCTCCCTCCTGTCTGACACAGCCACTTATTTCCCAGGTTGCTCTTTTCTCCCAATGGATGATGCCCCACTTGACTTCCCTCTCCCACTGTTTATGTGTTCATCTATTCCCTCTCCTCTGTGCGGGTGTCTGTATGTGTAGTCTGTCTGTGGCTAATCTGTGTGTTAAGGAGGGCTGAATAAGCCCGTCTTTGTCAGGGCATTAGGTTTGGAGAGGATGAATACATTAAATGATAAATGGAGGCAGTGAAGGTGGCAGTGTGTGGATTTGGATTTATCTGAATGCCACCGCCCCTCTTCCATTTCGGTCCCCCCTGCTGTTATAAGTGTGCATAAATGTGGTCTGTGTGCCACTTTGCATGTTAAAGGGTCAGTTCACCTCAATTACTAAAAATGTTTTAGTCATTTTTTGTCTCGTCATGCGAATACTTTTAGTTTAATATCCTGAGATATTACTGGGAACAGTTCTGAGAGGAACCACTCATTTTCTAGAAAGTAATTCTACCTAGGCTTGTGCCGATTGGTGTTGGTATCGTCTATCGATATCAATATCATATCGACTGAAGGGATGAGAGATGATTGTTTTTTCCTATGTTGATATTGAGGCAAGTTTAAGTGACCCAGAGTCAGAGATGTTATAAAAATAATCTCCAGAATCTGCACCCTGCTGTGCATTTAGAGATATTTCTGTTGGAGCAGCATGTCCGCCTGCTGAGCCCTGTTAATTAGCTCCAGTGAATTTTAAATTACAAACCAGTTTGTCATCTCTTTTCCATTGATCTGACATTCTGCTTCTCTGGTCTCCATGTGCTTGCTCACTAAATATTTGCTCTATGATCCATAAGAGTATTTAAAGTTAAGGTTATGACTTGGATTTTGATATTAAAGATAAGATAATAATATGTAACAGAACATCTTTTAATACCACTGACGACTAATGCGGATACATGTTATAACTTTTACTGAACATCCCTCAACAGGATAGCGGTAGGCTAACTTAACCATAACTGTCTCAGGTTGGACGCACGCCCTGTGTGACCCCTGAACTCTTGCATGCTGACAATATGGTGGCATCAAGCAAAGACAAATTAAAAACAGTTAATTCATGACATTACAGCATGGTTTTGACACTAAGACTAAAGTTTTCTCTGCTGGCATTTCTCTGCCATGCTTTGACATAACTCCCCTAAAGCCCTCCAAACTCCAGCGGTTGGATTGCTCATCGGTGGTCTGAATAACCACGATTGGAGGATATGAAAATGTAAAGAACCCCCCCCCCCCCCCCCCCCACCCTAGTGCTAGACAGCATTAGGACAGAGGTGGACAAATAGGTGACATGGAAAACCAAAAGTGTGCAAGTTTTAATTCATGGAAGAAGAAGAAGGCAATCTCCTCTGAACTGGGGAGAAACACGCTGAGAGCTGAGAGCTGAGAGTGATGTATACTTTAGTTAAGGAAGGGAGGCAGGATTCTGCTATTAGGTAGAATGTGGTAACTGTGAGAGAGGAGAGGAGGGGGAAGAGGCAGAGCGAGAGCACGAGAGAGGCAGGCGGGGAGGGGGGCTAGGTTGCTGACTCGGAGCTTTGCCGCGGTGAGCTTTGAGCTAGCGACTCTCTAAGCTCTCGGGCTGCGTGTGTCTGTAGGCTGCTGTGGTGCAGACCATAGCCTAGCCACGTTAGCCTCCACCCACCACCTCCACAGCTCAGTCAGCCGGCAGCTCCGGTGTGCTTCAGCTGCAGTTAGGCTCCACAGTCTGTAAGTGTCTCTGTCTGTAGCTGAGGATTTCCTGCCCCCTGCAAGGATTCTCTCTCTTACTGGCCAAAGCAGAGAGAGTGAGAGAGTGAGAGGGACAGAGAGTGAGAGGAAGACAGGAGGAGGAAGAGCATCAGCGGGCCAGCAGTGACCTTCGTGGTGTGGTGGCAAAGCAGAGGAGGAGGAACGGGCATAGGATTCATCAGGTGTGTGTCAGCACTTAAAAGGATGAGTAAGAAAGGGTGTGAGAGAGACTGCTGTGGGCTTGAATTTGTATTCAGAGTCTGTGCATGGTACAGTAGGAAGCATGCTTTAAATGTGTAGCAGAGAAATGTGTCAGAGGAAGAGAGCTTTACACTTAAATGCATTGCAGCAACATGTCGTGTCATACTGTAATTCAGTGTGAGTGTTCAAGTTAAGAAAGAAGTGCAGTGCTGAGGCAGAAGAGTTGGAAAAGAAGAAGATAAGCATTAAGAGAGATATGCCTCTATGACATGTTGTAGATGGATACATCTTCGCAGAAGCCAGATATAGAGATGCTGATCTGAAGAGAGGACGATATAAATGGAGAACACTGGAGATGGATGGAACAGAGCGAGAGAGAGAGAGAGATAAAGCGAGAGAAAGAGAGAGAGGGAGATGTATGTTGTGCCAGCCAGAGCTCAGAGGAGATGACAGACGTGTTTGTGTGTGTGTTTTCTTACTGGCTTGGACTTGGCTGGCGAGAAAAACGTCTGTATCGGAGTATCAATCACTGTGGGCTGGGCGCTGCCTCTAGGCTGCAGGCTAGAGAAGCGTGCTCTCACAGCTCCCAGGGAGCATCTGTGTCTTTTAATATGTAATTTGTCTTTCTGTGGGATGATATTATAATATTAGTACATAATGCTTTTTTATTGGCTTTGATGGGCTAGAGTCTTCTTCATTAAAGGAACATTTGTTTTGGAGTAAGCTGGCCCTCATGTTAGGGGCAAGTTGCAGCAATGTTGTCCAATGTATGTATCACAGTACCTCAGACGTAAAGCCCTGCTTAACTAGCAGTGTGCAAAATTACCGTTTTTTTCCACTGGCCAAATGACTAGTCAATCTTCAAAGTTTACTTGACACTCAATAGATTACCATTGTTTTTTTTATGCTGGATAGTGAAGCCATCCTTTGGCATTTGGCTAGTGGCTGGTGCCTATTATTGAGCGCTCTTCTCTACAGCAATTGATGCTAATTGAAAAGATAGAGACCATTTTTGTTTAAACTTTTTAGAGGCACGCTCAAATCAGCAGACGGGCGTAGCAAGTAGGGCTACCGTCCCTCAGTCAGAGGGCCTGGGTTCAGTCTTGATGACGTGACCTGAGAAATCATTCTTCCTGCTGAAGTTGCCTTTAGAAGGACAGTGAGCCATCTACAGGTGGTGCCACCCCACGCTCAGCCTTCCTGCTGTGATTTGTATCATCTTTGTGGCAACAGATCTGTGTGCTTCGCTCAATGGTACCTCGGCAGGATGAACGCTGTCTAGAAGATTTGGGGAGATATCATCTCAAGGCCACTTACATTTTTGCTATTGTTCTAAAGGTAAATGACTAATTTTAGACATTCAGTGTTCACTCAGTAATCGATATAGTGGAATGTTTACACCACTGACAGCTACAGTCGGTAGAGAGCTAGGACATGTGGGAGGATGAATGCACAGGAAAGTTGGAAAAGCAATTAAAATGTCTAAAGACGAAACGTGCAAGTCATTTTGTCGGCTCCGAGCCAATCGAGGGGTTCGGTGAATGTCTGTGTCCACATATTTATGCACATTTGTTTGTATGACAGCCAGAGCCAGAGAGAGAGGCACAGAGGGAAAAATACAGTGTGCATGCGTGTATGTGTGTGTGCGAATGTGTGTGTGCGAATGTGTGTGTGTGTTTGAGTGAAGTCAGGGTTTGATCTGCATGCCTTGAGGAGGGTCTCTCTTCCTTCTCTGTCTGTCTCTGTCTTTTGATTTCCTTTTCCCATCACATCGTGTCTTTCTGAAGTAACAAGACATCAACCTACTGAGAATTAAGCTTGTCTCAGGCTAATCCATTCTGGACCCTGCGTGACTCAGCAGCAGGCACACACACACACACACACACACACACACACACACACACACACACACACACACACACACACACACTTACACTTACTGGCTGTTGGTAGTCTTGAGGTTGTTAAAATTCTGATCCTGCTTCTGTATTGCTACAGCGCAGAATACTGACTGTGAATATTGGCTCTGATATAGACTGGATATGAGTGGTAATATTACTTTGTTTGAAAATAACAAAGGTCTACTGTATCATACTGGCAGTTGTAATATCACACTGTTTGCTGTACTGCATTTCTGCGTGTGTCTGAATGTGTATACAGGTGTGGTGCAACCTCATAACTTTCTACCCTCCGTGTAGCAGGGGGAAAATCCAATTACATTCTCCTGACGCTGTCTGCCAACAATAGGACAGGCTTTTTATATCTTTTGATTTTACAAATCTATTTCAATCATCAAATGGGCCAAATGTTCCAAAAAAAATGGTATACCTGTACTGTATTGGTTTGTCATGCAGCATGTTTGGGGTTTGAGAAAGTTCTGTGTGCATAAATGTGTGTGTGTCTTTCCAGCTTAAAGATAAGGGTGTTATCCATGTGGAGGTAAAGGCTTTCCCCTGATAGATCCTGACGGAGAATTCCATTATCTATGCTGGAGTTTTCTACATGGCCTCTATGGATGGAGTTGGATGGTTTGAAGCACTGTATAGGTGTGTGTGTGTGAATGAGCAATATAAATGCACATATTTCCTTTATGTGGTGCGCGTGTGTATGTCTGTATAAGTACAGGCTATATAAATGCACATATTGATTATACAACCTCAGTATGTACCTTGTCCTTTTTGTGTCCTTTATGCGTTAAGAACCCTTGGACATGGTAAATGATGGACGAAGGGAATGAACAGAAGAGAGCGTCTCTTCCTCTCATTCCTCTCTCTGGTGCTGCTTGGTGCTATCATGGCTGTAATGAAGGCTCATTTATCTCCATCTCAGCACAATCTCATCATTCACAATGGGATTGTAGTAGCTCTGCAATGAGGACGAGTGTGTGTATTGTTTAGAGGACGGTCGTATATATATGTGTGTGAAGGAAAATGGATGTTTGAATACTGTGAATCTGTGGTGGTCCGACCTGTTGATGTACCTGTTGAATAGAAAAACGGGTCACATTTGATGCAGAAGGAGCATGTTTTGTTGTGTTTGGTCAGAATTGTGAGGGCAAACTGTCAGCCACAGACACGGATCAATGAACATAGATTACATTCAGAGGTCAGGTTAAGTAAGCATCCATTTGAGCTGTGGAGCCACCTCCTCACCCTGCAGCTGAGAGGGAATAAAGGGAAGAGGAGAGGGCAGATTGGGAGACAGACACACAGAAACAGAGGGATGTGTGTAGAGAGATAAAGGCTGAGTAATGTCATCATAGGCCCCATGTCCTCCAGGTCTGATTAAGAGCCTCTCTGAGCACTCCCAGACGCTGTGATGTGATAGGCCAAGGTCACGGCGAATCACGGCACAGTGCTGCAGATTGATGCTTAACTCCGTCAGGAAACGGCAGAATCTAATTTGGCCAATGGGCTTCCTCTCCACTTCAGATGAAGAGGACGATTCCCCTCGCCCTGGGGCCCTCCAAGGAAGTGTGTGTGTGTATGTGTATGTATGCGAGTGTAAATGTCTGCTGGCTTGCAGCCACGTCGGATGAGTGTGGTGCACGCGTGTCTGGATTTATTCTGCATGTGTTCGCACCGTGTTTAAATGTAAGTGTAGATCTCTGTGGGCGTGTGTCTATCTAAATGTATTTTTGTCTGTGTATGTGCGTCTCTCTCTCTCTCTTTCTCATGCAGTTTGTGTGGCACCAACACACTTGTCACTATGTGGTTAAGGAATGTGTTGTAAGTGATTGGCAGGCTATGATATTAGTTTGGGAATAATAAGAGTGTAATAACTCGGTGGCGTTTGCCTCCAGAGAGTGACTCCCAGGTAATCACATTTACTCAACACAATCACTGTGTTGCACGCCAGTGCCCGGGACAGGACCACACTCTTTTTCATTTCCTCTTATGAATGTCATGAGCTCTGGTATGTGTGAAGTGTTTTTTTGTGTGTGTATGTTTGTGGTGCTGTCTCACAGCTTGGATATATTGCGGACTGCTTGTATTTTACAGTCTCTGTAATTGTTCGTAGGTAGGTAGCGGTTTGAGTATGTTAGATATTTGTTAGAAACATGTGACACATTGTCAGATGCTGTATTTGGAGAACGTGCTGCTACCTTACCTTAAAATATGCTATGTCTGTATTCATGTTCATAACATTAGAAGGTTCATCGACTGTTTATTCTCCTTTTTCATACAAATGCAAGTCATCCAATTTAAATGTATTGTTTTGATAACATTTCAGAGTCTCAGTGTGTATATTTGTTTTTCATGTATCTGTGTGAAGATTGCTGTTTTTTCAGGCCAGTTTTCACTTTGAGAAAAACCTAAGGTACTGTTAAGGTAAAACACAACCATCACAGGTCTGTCTGTGCAACAGAAAAGTTTGGCCTCTGTCCTAGAGGGAAGTTAAGAAATAATGTAGGTGCAGCAACAAAGTGCACAGTCACTGTTTTTATCCAGACGGTTCCAAGAGACTGTTGTAAGTGAAATGCAATGCAGCAGAAACTCAAACATCAATTATGGTGATGGAGTATGGCAGCGTTGGTTGTGTCGATGAAGACATATCTTGTATGAGGGGAGGCAATATCTACTGTTTAGGCACACCTTTTATTCAAGCAGCAGACATTTTGCTCTTTAACTGGATTTGACATTTGTCCTTCAAGCTGACAACAAACATAGGCAGAAAGTTATAATCGCTGTCAGGACTTCATGGAGGTCTAAAGCCATAAATGAGCAAAACTAGGTGCTGTGTCCACATTTGATCAAACAAAAATCTGTGTCGGTGGCATGTGATTACGTCATCTAAATGAGTAATACAGTGCTCATGTTGAATCAAGACAGTCTGTTGTTCACACAACATACAAATTGTGAATGTTGCTCGTCAGTCATGATCTTTTAATATTATGATAATGTTGCTAACCAGCTAAACAAGTGATGCACTTTCCATCATTTGGTTTAGACATTTTACTGTAATAGAACCTTGGCAATTAATGTGTAATTTTTTCAATTAACCATTTAGTTTATGAAATAGGAACCCAGAACAGCTGCAAAAACGAATATATTCAATTTAGAATGTTATAAAACAGAGAAAATCACAAAATCCTCTGATTTGATATGCTGGAAATCTTTGGCATTTTTCCTTCCACAAAAAAAATCAATTACCATCCATGTTTTATCTTCTTTTATTATCTTTTTTTGTGAACTGTACCTGCAAGCCAACATGCTGGTAAAGCATAGATTAGGAGATATTAATGTAATGTGCTATTCAGAATCGTTAAAAGTAATAAAAAATACAAGGTAAAAGACAAAGAAAGTCATCAGAGTTTATAAAGTGAAGGGTGTCCTATCAGGAGGGTTTAAAGTGGGTGAGACTTCAGTGGCTCAGCGGTGTAAAGGAGGCGAAGAGAGCGTAGTGAAGGGAGTTGACCAGGGGTAACAATATGGCTGAGCTGGTAGATCGATAATATACTCCATGATCCATAACATATTAATAGGAGGGAATACATTATTACTGTTAAGAGATGTCAGGTGGACAGGGCAGAGACACACACTCACCTCTGAGTGCTGGGGAATTTTCAGCTGAGCGAAGGTGAGTGACACAACACTGCATCTGGGCTCAATGCCAGGGAACAACCTCCTCTCCTCTCCTCTCCTCTCCTCTCCTCTCCTCTCCTCTCCTCTTCCTCCTCTCCTCTCCTCTCCTCATTCCCGACCTTGGGGCACTGCATCTTCTCTCATCTCCTCCTCCACCTCCTCCCCCAGTTGTACCCCCTCTGTCCATTTCATTTCCTGTCTTAATATCCTGATTGAAGTGGTCACCTTTCTCTGTTGTGTTTAATGAGCAGCAGGTGTCTGAGTGCAGCTCACTCAACCGTGGCTGGGACCCAGGGACCGACACACAGTAGAGCAGCTTCTTTATCTGCCTGCAAAAGAGGAAGAGTCTGCAGTCCACCCTACTAAAGCATTTTAATGGTTTTCATTATTGCTGATAGTGAGGAGTGGAAATAAAAGAGAGAGACACTGGGCAGTGTTAGATGTGGCACTAATAAAGTGTGATACGAGGGTGTTTTTTCAATATCATTGCATTGTCGCAACTGTTTTTTTCAGTGGTTGAACTTTGTTTCACTGAAAATGTAATATTATGGTGGTTCATAATTGTCAACCCATTATATTATATATGTTCTAATCTATATTTTGAATCCACACACTAATGGTTTGCACATTGTACATTGTGCACTGTGTGTGTGTGTTTGTGCTGTCACACAGTGGTGTGCGAGGTGTCCATTGCAATGCAATGCAATGCAACATAGTGCAGCATTTTATGTGCGTGGAATACACAACTACACCGACTATAGATGTGGAGACTGAGGCGGAAAAACAAACTGCTATGTTGCGAATATAATGATGCGTCACCCTCAGTCAGCTCCCTGCATTAATACTGAAAATACGATATCATGATTTCAGTTAAAACACTCTCTATCTGATTTAATGATCACACATTGTAACGTGTCTCATGTAACAGTTGAGTATAGATTATAGATGTACACAGCGATGGATTTTAAGAGTTTTGATTAGCCATGCTCACTTCACTGCACACACACCTGCTTCTCTGGTTGTCTTTGCCACAGTGATTATATGCCAAAATATTTGGAGGCCAAAGATATTAAATAACCTGCTATAATGATGAATGAGGCTTAATATTCTCATTCATCATCATCACAATCAGCATCAGAGTCATCATTACTAAAATCACGTTACTCATCCTCTTAACCAATCAACAGTCATTAACACTACACACAGAAGCAAAATACACAAAGAGGTTTAAAAGAAATGTGTCTTCTTATTAACACTCACTTCTCTCTATATCCTTCATTGTCCTCTTCCTCCTGTTGCTGGCCATGTTTGCTAATATGTGCCACAGGGATTTGCACTACTTTGGCTTGGCCCATTCTCTTTCCACTGCCATCTTGTTAATCCACTGAATTGACTTCAGTACTTTTAGTGACCGACTGACTGGCTAATAAACCCACTTATGCTAAAAAATGCTGGATGTTTATAAAGAGAGAAACAGAGCCTGAGGAAGACAGGAAGATGTGGGTCTAAAGGCCCTGACACGCTAAACTGACATTAAAGAACTAGCTGCGACAAGGGCTGAGTAATGCGTCTCCTCACATCTCCTCTGTCTCGGCCACACACCGCAAACACTACAGCTGGTGGGCAACAAGTTTGTGCATTCTGCATCTGCATGAAAGGAAATTCCTCTCTGCAGATATACACACCGTTGTTATTATTAAGCTGCATTTTTGACACCACTCCTAATAAAGCAGCTTCTTATCAAGAATATCTCTTATAAAAAGCTACAAATGGCACTGAGGAAATATGAAGAAACTGTGCAAAATGGGTTAAATCATGGATACTACAGCAACAGGCTCAAGGGGCTTTCCCTCTCTTTGCTGTTTCTTTTTTCGTGCACTGATCTGCTGACCTGAACAGCCAGTCAGAGTGGTTTCTATCACTGACGAGCCACCGCTGATTCTACATCCTCAATTGGCCAAAAAGCCTCCAAAAAGGGCCGTCCAGTGACACTGACTAGAGCCACTGATGCTGACTGACGGCCCTGACAATGCTTGATGATCAGGACCTTAAGATTAGAGTGAATACATGTACTGTATGGCTTTGATACCCCATAGTGATGTGGTCACAATACTAGAGGATTACTGTGGATCTTAACAATCCTACATTGAAGAACAAACATTACTGCATTGTGACTAAAAATACAGCATTTATGTTGGTTATGGTGTTACCAACAACACAGTAAGACAGCTAACTATCTCACTATACATGTTTCTGTCTATGTTTCTATTGATACATTTTTGCACAGCCTTTATTTATTGATTTGGTATCAGTTATACTTCATAGTGCCTGTGAGTATAGCTTGAAACGAGGCACATTTGGATCAAACTATTCTGTGTCTGTGTGTGTCTGTGGGCCTGAATGTGTTGTTGGTGTGAGTGCACGTGTGTTTGTGCTGTAGGAGAAAGGGTGAAGAGGAGAGCAAACTAGTTATCACTGGTCCTCACCTCAAAACCCAATGATGTACCCTTGAGAAAATCATTTAACCTCCTCCATGCTCTGGTGAACAGCAGAGGACTGACTGTACATACAGAGCACATCAACATTTGTCTGTGGCAGAACATTAAACATACATAACTTAAAAAGATTCAGGACATTACTTACAAATAGTAAAGAGGCATAGTAGTGTTTTTTCAGTATGAGTACTATGAGCTCCAAGATATCCAGGATCTCACACCTTTGATTTAATCGGCTGACTGGTGCAACATTATTTCTGTCATCAAGAGGACTCTGTAAAGGTGCAAATGGATGGCTGCCTCTTCAGAGACACAAAAATACTCAATAAAAATGGACATAGTGGCCAACGATGTTCTGGTCCCAGTGGAATTAGGAAACACAGACACTCCATCTTTGTGTTTACAGCTAAAAATAGTGCAGGTTTATCACCATCACATGGTCCCCTGTGTGTTTGCTTGTAGAAAGTGAGCAAGGGTTAGAGAAATGGGTACTGCATTCTGTGTCCAGCTCAAACTTTATGTATTTATCTCAATGCCACAGCTGAGCGTAAACTGGGACGAAGGGGACAAAAAAGTGGTGGACAGTCGGACAGAGAGGCGGGTGAGAGGGAGCACACACACAGGACTGAAGCCAAGAGACTGGCTCAGGGTTTGTAACTCTGACCAGCATAGATACAGTCAGTCCATACGCACTGGAGCATTGTGCACATTGGGAGAACAAGGTGTGTGTGTGTGTGTGTGTGTGTAGTTTAGTGCTTTCCACTGCTCTCTCTCACATGGTTTCACTGCTGATGTCAGAAAAGCGGATTGATGCAGTTTCCCTCTCTTTTTTATGACCCCCCCACCCCTCTCTCTCTCTGCGGTGTGAGTGAGGCGAGGCCAGATGAGTTGCCATGTCAGAGGGAATGCAGCAGTGAGGGAGGCGAAGCTTTATTTCTCAGTGAAAGGTGTATTTTTCTCTTGTCAACAGGCATGGCTGCATCAGCCTCTCCTTGACTCCCCTCCTCCCCCTCCCAATCTCCATCTTCTTTTTCCTTTCATTTCTCTGTCTCCTTCCTATCTTTGCCTCCCCCTTTTCCTCTCTCTCTCTCTCTGCCTCCTATCTGGGGCTGTACAGAGGACAGATTGAGGGTATTATTTTTCTTCGACTGAGTTTTTCTGCCATGCAGTGATACTGAAGGTCCCATTCTGCTCCTGTGTCCAAGATAAATCAAAAACATTTTTCTACAGCTGCAATCAATGCCCTAGCCCTTTTTCAACAGCTCTACCTTTTCCTCTCTCTCACACTTAGACACACAAGCCCACAGTCTTGGACACACACACTTTTTCTTCTCTGTTTCTTCCTGAGGCGATGGTTCTCTCTTGAACGCTGACATCAGATAGCCTCCCTCCAGCAGTCCACTCCTCTGGGAGGGATTTGCATCTCATTTGCATCTCATTACAGATTTAATAGAGCAAACTGTGCTCCATTCTGAGAGAAAATGACAAGGGGGGAAGTGGAAAGGTGAAGATAGCTGGGGAGAGTCAGTCTACCGGTGACTGTCTGTGCCTCCAAGCAGCTGTTACTGTATAGCCTTCGTCTCACACCCAGCTATGTAGCACTGCAATTAACTGTATTCCTAAAAAACATAACAGTGTCAAACATTTCAAAGAGTGGAAGTGAAACTGGAAAAGAGTCTGGTTTTGGAAATCAAAATCACATTTCTAATGACAGAAATGAATCTAGACCTACAGCTCAGCCTTGCTCAACAGTGTGCGATGTGGTTGTCTCCATTTGTCCAGACAGGGATCCTAAAATAATGAGAAAAAATATGATTAGTCTTGTAATATATCTGTTTTAAGCAGCTTTTAACAATCATGTTGAGCCCAAGAAAGGTTACACCTAGTTTTTTTTTCAGGCAGCTGTGGCTCTGGAGTAGGAGCGGTCTACCACCAATTGGCGAGTCAGTGGTTCAATCGCCTGTCTCTGCAGTCTACAGGGGGCGCTCTGCATGGTAGCCCCTGTCACCAGTGTATGAATGTGTGTGTGAATGGGTGAATGCTAACTTGTGTTGTAAAGCACTTTGAGTGGTCACTAACACTAGAAAAGCGCCATATGGTCAAATTTATGTTTTTTGTTTAAAATGTAATACCTGTAGCTTATTTCATCAGTCATTTGGGAAGAAACTGTTAAACACAAAGAAACAAACAAGGAGTCACCAGATGGAATAAGAGTACATCATAGCAACAGCTTGACTTTATCCTGGAGGCTTTTTGCAGGCTTGGGTTTGGCAAGTTCAAAAAATACCAAAAATAAAGATTCCCTAGTTCATAAAAAACACCAGCCTTCAGTGATTAAACGATAAACACCAAAATATAGAAACTTATTTTCTTAGGAAGTTTGATTTCTTACATCTTTCCTGAGTAAACCCTCTTCCCAAACAAATCAATAAAGAATATCTCAAATAGAAAATACACCAAACCACTCATATTTTTTGGAGTAATCTCTGAGTGCCTGTCAATTGATTCTCTTGGGTCACACAGGGTGAGTGCCTGTGTAAAGTTCTTAATTTTTTGGTAGTCGTCAATCACGAAAAGATCAGCTGCAGTTCAATGGCAAGCTACATTGTGTCCTCTTTAAAGTGCTGTTTTTTGTTTTTTTTTGTCCTTTGGACGCATACCAGACACATGCAGGTAGAATCCTGCTTTTGATTGAAATGATCTAAGCTAAAAGCTAATTTTGATCAAGTGTCGATTTAGAGTTGAAATCATGACACCTACTTGGTTGTACTTACCACAAAAGGTAGGAAAACAGTATAGTGGTGTAGAGAAAGCAACAAAAGAAAAGGCCAATAGCTACTTGAAGTAGGTGTACTTCTTTGTTTTGGAAAAGTTACAGAAACTGTGATATCATCAGGTTGAAAGACTGGGACCAGTCAAGTGGTTGAAGGGGTTGAGGGTCGAACAATGCACACATATTCTAGACAGCAGAGATTACATTTAAAATATTTGAAAGATGACACTGAAAGAGTGTCGGGGCTTACACAGGACTTTTTTCTTCTGAAATAAGGTCCCATGGGTCCACTGGAAGGGGCGTGACTTTGCCTCTCTGCATGTGCCCTGCTGCACAGAAATGATTCATGACAGCTGCAGTTTTCAAAATGCCTACAAATTAGCTGTAGATTTGGTTACTTATTGATTGTGGAAAGTAGATCGTAAAAACCCGAGGAACAGATGTGATGTAATGTCAACTTCAGCATTCAATTGATCTCTTTAGAGAAATCCCTTGTGCCCAGTTTATAGACACTTCAGCAAGTGTTGTTGGCAGAAAAAGCATAAACTGAAGGACAATTTTTGAAATCACAAAGTCACTCTACTGTCATTAAAACGCAACAGATGGACTGTTTGACACAGTTCTTCGCACTTTGTTTCTCTACTTATTTTGCACCAACATCCAAACAAGAACACACTTTCACATGGAGCTAATAGGGCAGAAAATATGATTTGTTTATGTAAATTCATATCAGTCAGTGTGTGACAATTCTGAGATAAACCCTGGCATATCACACAGCCCTTTTTTAATTACCTTATTGTGCTGTCTCTCCTCAGCAGCATACTCCTGGAAGGGAGAGGCTTTTTCAATTAGGACTTCTCCCCCCATCCGAGCTCCACTCTCCGCCACGCGCTTTGTTATTGTGTGTGTGTGCGTGTGTGTGTGAATTATTTGGTAACCTTTCTAATTTCACACTTGTTAAGTTTCCATGTAAAAGGCAACATTTTAGAAGGAAGCCCTCAGGATGGGTGAATGTCATTAGTGATTGTGTGCAAGTGTGTGTGTGTTTGTGTCTCTGTACTGTATGTGTTTGTGTGTTCGTCAGGGGGTTGATAGTACAAAGATTTGTAATATTTAATCAGGGGCAGGTTAAAGTCTCTCAAGGGCCCTTTTCCACACACACATGCATACAAAGAGACAGAATACATCACCTTACTGTTGCTTACATTCCTGCCACCAAATGAGGTGATCAGCCATTTGCTGTTGTTCATGATCTCAGTCCTCCCCAGGCACACGGTGCTGTTTCTGTGACGACGATTATGCTTTCTTTCTTTCTGTTGTTCTCTCTCTCTCTCTCTCTCTCTCTCTCTGTGTGTCTCTCTCTCTGTCTCACTCTTTTGCTTTCTAATTTATGTGTTGTTATTGGAGCTGGTGCTGATAGGCCCAGAGATGGCATTTAGCTAAAGAGCAGAGAGGCTGTTAGCTTCTCCATTCATCTAATCAATCTCACTAATGAAACCACTGTCCTCTCCACAGCCTATTTCTTCCCTCTCTTCTCTCATCCTTCTCTCTCTTGCCTGCCCTCTACCCTCTCATCATTTGCTCTCCTTGTACTAGTATCATTTTACTTTCTGGTGGCACTCTGCTACCCATTTTAATTCCTTACATCCTTCCTTCCCCCCTTCCATCCTCCCTTCCTTCTCGCAGCTGTCCTAGATTCACTACTGGTAGACTTGTTCCCAGTGAGGAAGCTTTTTCTGGTGTTTGCTTCCTCCATTTCAGCAAAACCCGTGTCTCCTCCCCTCCCCCAGCAGGATAGATGGTGGATTGACCCAGTTAGGGGTGAGAATGGGTATTGTACTGGGAGTGTATATGTGCCAAGGTGTGTCGATCGAGTGTGTTTTTCCACATGTGTACCAGCGGCTGGATATGCATGCATGTGGAGTTTTAACCAAATTGATCCTGTGTTGTGGTGCTTGTTGTGCTGTGGATGAATGGTTGATCAGTTTTTAAGTGGATTTTGAAGCTGTGTTGTAGGCACAATGTCCATTTTACACAGATCTTTCTGTACTTCTATACAACAAGGTCTTGTTATGTATAGATGTAAAGGCTGATGTGAAGGTAAAAACACCAAAAGGTGATGTTGGGGTCTCCTTGTGGTACCTTGAGTGGATGACTACATTGGTCGCTCAATAAAAAGAGTATTGGCACAATTGTTTAACTGTTCAAGTCATTTTTCAAGGTCAATACACACACACACACATATTTTCTGGTTCCAGACTCTCAGTTGTGATAGTTTCCTGCTGTTGTTAGTACAAAAAAGTAAGACGTTAGCTTGGCCTCTGGGCATATTTTCCTATTTTGTCTTACTTTTTTTTTTTTTAGCCCAAACGACTATTCAGTTAATTCATTTGTAGAGGGCAGATTAGCTGATAATGAAAGAAATTGTCAATTGCAGACCTACAACTTGTACATTATTGGATCTGGAGCTCAGATTGGTGTCTGATCAGACAGGACGATGGGAGGGGGTCTGGAGTGTGCTATTGTGCGTTTGTCAGCTCTCATCGTGCCACATTATAACAACACAAAATAGAAATAGTAGTGAGTTTTCCTCAGCCAAACACATAATACCTCAGGCTGTATCATCAAGCTTACATCACACAGAAAAGGGCGAAGCTGTGTCCAACTGGTAGTGTATTGGACACATGATTAGTCCTATTTCACCTCTGACAGTTAACTGGTCATGTACCATAAAGCAGAAGTTGCTATGGTTACCATTTGATATTGAGCCAGTCATGATGTTTGTTTACAATAACCTTCAAGGTACAAAACACAGCTTACATACAATTAATTGTATTTTTTCATCATGTTATTTCGTGGTGTGTACATCTCCTTCATGTAAAATGCATGTTTGATGCTTTCATATTTCAGTGGTAACAACACTTTCACAAATGTTAGGATTGCAACCTAATTTACTAAAGAAACTGACCGTAGTAGATATCAAAGATGCTAGCAGAGCAACACAGTACACAGAGTAAGCACAGCAGAAATGTCAGAGCACTGTGTTTAACTCTATCTCTTTAAATGTTACAGTTGCAGCTTTAAGTGACAACTAAAATGACTGTTAGTGCTGCTGTTAGTGTGAAATCACAGTGATCTAGTCAATTGCACACTAACTTAGAACTGTCAACAGAACCTGGGGTGCTAATTAGCTCAGTTGGTAGAGCGGGCATCCCATGTACAGGGGCCTTGTCCTCACAGGAGCAGCCCCAGGTTCGAGTCCAACCTGAGACCCTTTGCTGTGTCGTCCCCCCCATCCTGTTTCCTCTCATCTCTGAAGCTGTCCTATCAATAAAGCCCCCCCCCCCCCAAAACAAAAAGTTTGATGCCATTTAACTGAAACCTGTCAGCCAAACAGAATTGAGTTTTTTTTACTCCTTTGCCATGGAGTAATGAAGGAATAACACATACTGAGGTTATTTCATCACTTCTGTAACTGATCTCTTACTTTTCCATTATTTGCCAGTCTGAATAACTAAAAATGTTCAAAATGTATTTAAGGCAGTGTCCAGAGATGTGAAGTAGGGGCGAAAATAACTCAAATTGCTTAAAGTGATGAAATGTCTCTTTAACACTCTACCTAACCCTATCTGGAGAGAGAACAAGAGACAGTGAGAGGGAGGGAGCGATAGAGATTGCCCCGAGGGATCCTCTGTTTCTTTCTCTGCACCACTTCATTCTCAAATCTGTTTTGTGTGCGACTACTCGTGTATATATACAGTATATATTACTGTGTGTGTGTGTGTGTTTGTGTGTAGCCTTGGGGTGTTGACGTGTGCTGGACAGAGACCCTACAGAGAGCCTTTGTGGAGAAGTCTTCCCTGCAGCAAGGTCGCTCCATCCCTCTCTCTTTCTCTCCCTCTTTCTGCATCCCTCGCTCCTCTCCTCCCTCCATCAGCACATCTCTGTCCATATCTGTGCAACATTCATAGTTTAATGCTTCTCTCTCTCTCTGTCTCTCTTACACTCACACATTTATGCCCAGACAAAAAGCACATGCTACATGAATAACATTTTTGAAGGCACGTCTCTGGCGAGGCCAGTGGCTGTAAGTTCAGAATATAAAGTGGAGTTTGTGTCTGACATGGTGAGTGTGCTGTGTTTTGTTTTTGTGTGCTTGGACGTGTCCAACTGTGACTTTGTGTGAGTCTACTGGGTAACGCCGCTGATTATAATGCATAGATACACTGACTTTAGTTAGAGGACAGAACATGTCCCTCACAGTGGATCACATAGACACGTATACTGTATACACGCACAAACACACAAGCTTTTATATTTAAAATCTGAAAAATCATTCACGAAGTTGTACGTGTTGTCCCCGTGTTACATACTGTATATAAGAGTGTATAAATCATTTTCAATAACATATACACAAAGGGACATTTTGTCCTTGTAATGCTTGATGTACACCCAACTGTGGCACTTACAGTTGTGTGTGTGTGTGTGTGTGTGTGTGTGCAAACTGCACGACAGCGATACCGTAATTCCCCAGCACTCCCACTGTGAACAGAGGAGCCGCATTGCCACAGTTTTACCTTTGAGTCTTCAATACAATAATAATTCTTACTCACTCATTCACACTCTCTCTCTCACACACGCACTTACACATGCTCTCCTCAGCTGGATGCACATCAATCATAGCACCAGCCTCACCTGTCATTGTCTTTGTTGTTGCTTATACAAGCATCCTTTTCCTGGTCCGCCGAGTAAAGACCTCAATCAGGATTTACATTCACAGCATAGCACCTTTTTGCTCCCAAACACACTCACTCCCGCTGGGATGGAAAGAAAACACAACAGCACCTTTTTCAGCCAAAAGCACGAGTGCTGTTTTTCACACGCACAATAACATTAAAAAATAGATGTTCAAATAGAGAAATAAAAAATGCAATCTCTGTGGTGAAGTTAAGTGGATTTGTGAATGTGATAAAAGAGGGAAAGAACGGGGAGAGCACGAATATGAAATTGGGACAATCAAGTCAGATGGAGGGACAGGTGAGGTGTGTGTGTGTGTGTGCGATGAGCCCGCATAAACATGCTCAGTGCTGAATGCTGATCAGGGACAATAAAACCTCCATTAAAGATTTATTCTGGAGAGACAGAATAAGGGAGGGCCAGATGATAGTGAGAGGAAGAAGGGAGGTTGGAGGGAATGGGAGGGGGAGAGAGAGCACTCAGGTTTGTGTCACAGAGTGGATTATACCAAAGACACCTCTTTCCGCCCATCACTGCGAGACCCACGCACACACACACACACACACATGCACACGGGCGCTCAGACTCTGTGCATTTTAATAGCCCTGTCACCTCCAGCTATAATACCAGACAATGGCTCTTTGAGCAGACACTCGTCTTCAGAAGTGTCTTTCTTGCTTCCTGACAGGCTCAAGCGAGAGCTAACTGGCTAGCTCACCACAATTATAGATCCCATCTGTGTAGTCACGGAGCTACGGCAAACCTTAGCACAACAAGCCCGAGGCCTACTCTGTCAAAATGTCACCCGGGCCGGGCTGTGCTCCAGGCGAGACACCCATGGGGAAAATGTAATCTAATTCACTGCCCCCCCCCCTTTCCTCCTCCTCCAATGAAGTGTGCTGTCAGCTTTATCTCGGTGCTCCAAACTCCCCCCCCCCCTCCTTCGACAAGCCCCTGCCTTCATCCTGTTTGAGATGATTGAGATTCAGAGTTGATGCTGATGACATTTGAGCAGGTACTTTACTCCTCCCCTCTCTTGTGACTGACTGGGTGAGGTGCTAAATGTAAGGAGAGTCAGAAATGGAAAATGGGACTCGGCAGAGAATAGAGAAAGAAAGAAGGAGACAAAGACAGGATGTTGGGGGAGATCGAAGAAAATTACAACCAATGTAGCAGAAGTGGGGGGGGGGAGAGTTGACACTAGGGTGGAGGAAATGGGCGATACAAGAGGGGAAAAAAGGGCACACAAAGGGCAGGTGGGACAGCAGAGGGGAGGGTGTCTCAGGAGTGGGACATTTATTCTAAAATCAACCAGCTCTGCAACAGAATCAATCAACAAAGATCCCCATGTAGGCTTCCAGGATTAGTGTGTCCATGTATGTGTGTGTGTGTGTGTGTGTGTGAGCGTGCATGGGAATGTGATTATCAGAGTGTTTGAGAACACTGTGACAAGGATAATTATGTTTGATTACTAAAGACCCCAGTGAGGGTTTGCATTATCAGCCACCGTGCTCCTTTGGTGTTTTCCTAAGCCTTGGTGGTGAGCTGCCATCGCTCTGTATGTTTTTCTGATAGCCCCGTCTTATTCCATTTCTATTGGACTTGTTAAACAGGAAGTTCTGCATAGCAAATAGAAAGTTTGAATTGGTGTCTGTGATTGATATTGAGAAGAACATTTTTATACCACAAAGCTTCCCTGCTTTGCAGAAGTGCTGCTCAGTTAAGACTTGTTCAGTCAATAATTAATAATAATTATTATTTATAGTGGACATTTACAGTGTTTACACACTGCTTCTTCAGACAGTAAAGGAACACTACTCAGCTTATATAAAGTGGTCTATAAACAGCTTTAAAAAAGGTAATTAACTAAAGTAAATGAATAAAAATGAGATAGTGGTGCAGAGGAACAATAAGAAAAAAGAAGGAATAAGGGAACACACCATGCTACTGCAGGTCTATAAATGCAGGCTTTGAGAAGTGATTTGAAGGAAGATAGAGATTCTGATGTCTAAAGGTCAGTGAACATTTGCCAGATTTGGAAACTCTGTGTGATAAGATACAGAGTGTAGAAAAGCTACAGAGCCCCTGCCAGATTTTACAGTAATCTTAACATCGAGCAAATAAAAGGAGCTGAGGCTGGACTGGTATGAAGTTGTTGGAACATTTAGAGGTGAGGCAGAGGCCTTCGCCAGTCATGAGAAAATAAAAATGAAGTTATTTTCTCCAGGGTTTGTGTTTTTGGAACTGAGTTCTTGTAAACAACTTATTTTAAAGACATGGCTTCAAAGTAAGACAACACTGGGAAAAACTGGCAAATTGTTGTGAATTGAGGGAAACAAGGACAAGAAACAGTAATACCTCAGTGATTCTGCTTCTCTGTCTCTTACTCTCTGATCTCTGTATCTCTCTTGCTGCCTTCCCTCTTCCGCTCTAGTCTTTGTGTGGGTGCATTCGTTTCTCCTTGAGCTTTTTGGATCCATGTTTGGAAGGAGGTTTGCAGGTTATTAACAGTTTGATCTCCATCTAGTGTGTGATTACATCTGAAGTGGAGCCAGTGCCTGTTGTCCAGCTCCACACTGAGCCTGTTGATGCTGGCCAACACACACACACACACACACACACACACACACACACACACACACACACACACTGATAATTATCCATGGCTGAGGGTCAGACATTTATCTCAGTGTGTGTCTCATGGATGGACTGATGTGCTTGCGGTGCTGTTGGGACCAAGGCCATTATCGCCTGTTGTTTGTGTGTATAAATATTTAAAATAATTAAAGAGTAAAGAAAATATCTTTTCTGATTTGCACACCTGCACACACCTGCATTTACTCTCACACACATGTAGTATACACACATTCAAACACACACACACACACACACACACACACACACACACACACACACAAATCAAGAGATGTCCAGGTTTTCATGCATCAGTTACAGTTTCAGCTAATTGCTCACCTTTTGCTCCTCCTGTTGGTTCTGTATGTCAGTTCCTATGTCTGTGTTGCCCTTTTATCCCACTTCATACCTCCACCTACATGCACAGATGCACACGACACCACCTGCACCACCACCTGCCCACAAATATTTATCATTTCTGGTTGTCTCAGCAGTCATGATATCATTCCAGTCTGATCGTGCCCTGCATTGGAATATTGTGCTCTATTACATACAGAAACACACACATTTTCACCTCTGCTTATAAACTGTATATTCACAACAGAAATAAACATTTTTTTTACTAATTTGGGTGAATTATTATACACTCCTCTACAGCGTAAGTCTTCCGTGCTCGAGCCCTTAAAAAGTTGTTTACTTGATTGACATTGCTTTATTGGTATTTTCTTCAAACAGCTTGACTATATGAGGCTGGTACAGTAAAACATCATGAGACAGAAGACAGATATGTTGAGAACAAAAGGTTGGGCTTCTCTATATACAAAAGAAGTGGGTGTGCAAGCTTGTTGTCCTGTTTACGTCTGTTTCTACTGCTCAACCAGCCATTAAGCATAAGCTGAAGTAAAGCCAGATCAGAGACTTTGAGGACAAGAGTTGCATTGGAAACGCTGCCCTGAGATCAGGCCGCGAGGCTGGAGCTGTCCTTGGTGCTGAATCTCACAGGCTGTGTTGTGTCTGATGCCGCTGCATTATATTGAATACTGTGGGTCACTTGCTGCTGATGAATAAATATTCACAGTTGTCCTGATGCTGTGTGTGTAGCCTGATCTATGTTGTCATATTTCCACTGTGCTAGCTCTTCTGTTGCGTATCTTCAGAGTGACTTTGAACTGTCTCTCCCCATCGTGTCCTCCCACAGGCAGACCTCAGGTCAGGCCTGCTGTTCGGTTAAGATTGGAGACAGCTTTTTCTTTTGCACTGTTATTGAGCTCAGTCCGGCTGGGCCACTTTATCATAAGCACCTCATAGTGTCCTTTGCCTCTGGTCTGCTGTGCATGTCTCCTTTTGTACTCAAGTCTAGCTGCCCGTCTTCTGGTCCATACTGTCTCCTTCAGTCACACCCACTGAAAACCCTCCTCCCCTGCGGTCTTTATCAGTCTGCCCCCCCTTCTTTGTCTTCTACTTCTTCTCTCTGTCTCCTTGGGGCTACCAAAGCATCAAAGATGAGGACTGTCCCCTCTCCTCCCTCATCTTTCTCTTGCTGTGGACAGGGTGTGGCAGATCTGCAGCTGTCGGCGTTAACAGTGCAGGCTTATGACTTATTGTATGTGTGGGTCTTATCTTAGTTATTAGTTTATCTCCATGACTATCTGGGTTTCATAGCGCCAGTGCCTCTCTCTATCACCCCTCCACATACACTATTAATCCATCTGCTCCCTGTTCACCAGCTCTATCTGACTAAAGCTCACAGATAGTCTAAAGGCCATAGATAAGGCCGACATGCTCTTGTCTCCCTTCACACTAATTGAATTGACATCAATTGTTCTGCATCAAAATCAGACTCAAGCCCTTGTGACATTTGGTATGATTCGGTTTTTCACCCCAGTACCATTCAGCCATTGGCTCTGTACTGTATGCAGATTCTACTGCTTAGTGCACCATGATTGACAGCAAGAGTAATTTGTGTTTATGTGTGTGTGTGTGTGACACACTGGGTGGGTACTGTTAATGTGTAGCGGGTGAGCCCTCTTGAGCAGTGAAATCGGCTTATTTCCAACAGCCTCTAAAAACACCTCAGAGGTGCGTTAATGAAAGAGCAGAAAAGGAGGGATGAACATTCCTCTAATCCTAATTTGCGTCTACTGCTGCTGCTGCCCTCCACCCCCACCCAACCACACAGTCTCTTTCTTCCTCTTATTTCCTCTCTGAGTCGGTCAGCTATCAAATTCATACGAACAACATTCATGTAGAAAAACTAATTTTGACCTGCGAGCAGACTGGTGGTTTGGAAATATTAATGGTTTATTCTTCACACATCTTTTCCTGTTAAATGACTAATGTAAGCTGTGATTCTGGCTGTATGCCCTGGTATTGTGGCTGGGGTATTAAACAGTATTTGGTGACATTAGACTCTGGCATTTTTCTGTAGCCTGAGGGCACAAGCGGATTGATTTCTGCCCGACAAAGCGAAAACCATCTCTGCCCTCATCCTCGACCCTGCACTGGAATTTTACTCATTTATAGGAGCACCGAAAAATGCCATGTGCTGTCATTAAATAAATAAATAAATGATAACATTATTTTTCTGTCTTCATTGACCTTCACTGAGTAAACTACAAAAATTACATTAGTTGACAGAAAGAAACTTGCAGCATCAGTGACCGAAACCAATTCCAACTTTAACCTTAAACCAACTTTTGACATGTCCATGAGGACCAGTCAAAACGTCGTCACAATGCAGAAATGTCCAATCAAATCTCATTATTATATACAGTAAGCATTAGAAAAACTGTTGACAACAAGGTATTAAAACGTCAAGTTCCGATTGTTATTCTTGTTTACGTATTCTTTGATTTCTGAGTTCCTGATTGTTCTTTTATGTCCGCTGGTTTTTTGACATTTTAACATTTCAGAACTTTGTTGGTTTAATTAAAAAACTGGTCAAACAAAAAGATAATGAACAACTTCGACCTGTAGCTGTAGTGTCATACCAAGAAACGTTCTCACTATTTTTCCTCTCAGAAGTCTGTTTATTAAATAAGCAGAAAGTGGCAGACAACCTGAAATGTCATAGCCAAATTAAAATGGTTGCAGCCTCTGAACCACCCTGACAAAATGCATGAATGAAATCTTGCCTTAAAATAGACCACAGCCATCTTCAAACTCGGCCTTCTTTTCCATTTATCTCAACTACACACTTGTAAACTGTCGTGGCTGCATGGTTGTGATGCAAGCCTGCTGACAAAACCTGCCAGACAGACAGACAGACATATAAACACCTGGCAAAGTACTCAAAACCGCTTCTTTCTTAGTTCTCACTTCAATGGTTGTCTCCAGGAGAGAGAGAGAGAGAGAGAGAGAGAGAGAGAGAGAGAGAGAATATAGACAAAGCTGTGGGGGTTGAGCCGCGGTGTTGCATTGTGAGCTTTGGGGCAGGCTTATATTTAATGGCTGGACTGGGGCTAAATGAGCTGAATTAATAGGGTCTGCTCTGAACACTTACATGCCTGCTAAACATACATTTTGTGCATGTGTGTGGGTGTGTGCGTGTGTGGGTGTTGTTATTAATTGGGTCATCTTTCAACCATTTCATGCCCTCTTAACCTACACTGGGTGGATGTGGGTTTGTAGGCTACGGTGTTTGACGTCACGGACGTACACGCGTTTCACATGTTTGAGTATTGTTGGAAGTAAATTGCTATTTATTTAAAATGATTTTTCTTACATCTTTAAACGTTGTTGTGCCACGAATGATTTGAGAGGTTTAATATTTGTCTCTTTGTGTGCTCTTTACTTATCAGAAATTTTGCAGACACATGCAGAATATCAATCACCCCTCTCACATACTGTAGTGTCCCCTGGTGATGGTGTGTGTGCACCAGGCTAAATGTTGGCTTAGAATTAAAGGGCCATTCCCGAGTGTGTTCATTGAATCAGTCTGGTGCAGGATCACTACAAGAAAAATCTGGCCCTCATCCCCCATCCCCGTCCTTCCTTCCCTCGTTCCTCCCGCTGCTCCAGCTCATTAACCCCACAGTTTTCCCATCTACCAAGTCTTCCCTACTCCACAAACTGGTATCAGTAAGCATCTCTCATCTGTCATCAAAAATTCTTCTTCCCCTCCCCCTGCCCTGATTGGTTCAGTCCAAGTCAGCCTCAGCAGGGGACTGACTCCCCGCAAATAAGGCCAACCATTCTGACATGAAAGGGAAACAGCCTCAGAAGAACAAGGAGTAGTGTGTGTGTTTTAGTGCACGTGTGTGCACATATATGTGTAAATATAACAAGCGTGCCCATTTATGTGTGCCTGCTTGCTTTTGTCTCAGCAGGCTTGTTTCAGAGGAAGGGGGGTAGTGTGTCTTTAACGTGTAGACTTTTGTGGAAATCCATGAGGGCCTCATGCACTACATCCTCGTCTTGTTTGGCCTAACATGACCACTTCAGGAATGTTATATGTGTGTTTATATGAAAGAGACTGGTTGATAGACCCAGAGACAGAAAGATGAAGCAGAGTTTTGGCAGGAAGGAGAATCAGTGTGAGCTGCGAGATCAACTCAGGCCCTTTTTGTCTCTGACTCTGTCTGCCACTATCTGGACCTCTGTCTGTCTTTTCCTCCTTCTTTTTCTCTCTGTTTCTTACTCAGATGGCGTAGCCTCTAGGGTCAGGATTGGGAAGGATGTTTTCAGACAGATTATCTAGACAGTGAGAGGACCATGTTCAAACAGAGGGTCATCCAGGCTGTCTTGTTCTATCCACAGGCAAAACACACACAGAAACACCGTGACTCACTTTGTCTCCTCTTGGTAATAAACTGAACTCAGACCTCATCCTGCACCTGAACACACAGGAAACTGCAAAAAAAGTACCACTGCCAGGTTATGGGTAGCTCAGAGGAAGTTCATCCTCACACACACACACACACATGCACATACACATCCACAGGATATTGTATAAGTATTTCCTCAGCAATATATTATCTGATTAGGCTAAATTAATGAGACCCAGTGGAATGGTAAAACTCCTCTTTTGCATCCTTCCTTCTAGTTATCCATCTCTTCCTTTCACACTCACTTCACCCTTCAGCTTCCTGCAAACCACATTTTCTTTCTTTTTCTCTGTGTGCTCCTCTCCCTCTTCTCTCCATCAATACCCCGATGCTCTCGTTCGTGTTTATTGTGGATATTTGGGATCCATTCTTCTTTACCTCTTTAATTAGACATATTCTGCAATAAAAGGTGCCAAACTGATCGCTCCACACACATGCACATAGACTGCACACATACAGTATATGCATATATATATGAGCGCACACATGCCCTCGAGCAACAGTGCTCAGAGAGCAGCATTTTTGATTTGCCAGTATGTTATATTTAATCTGTGCACATACAATATAATGTGTGATTAAATCCTGCTTGATATGTGTGAAAGCGAGGAGTGGCTGGTGGCTTCAACCGGCTGCCTGTCTTAATATGTGAGCAGGCATGAAAAGAGGAGGCAGGAGATTCCCTCACCCCACTGTCTGCTTTTCTTATTAAATACACACTACACACTGCTTGTAGGACCCACCTCCCGCTGACATTGTGATGTGAATTGCATGTGTGTGTGTGTGTGTGTGTGTGTGTGTGGAGTTCACAAGTCCTCTGTGATACAGGAGTTGTTTATTTCATGATGCAAAATATACTTCATTACGAGTGACACCATGAACATGAGGACAGAGAGGGAAAGAATTTGAATGTGTTAGTGTGCATGTGCGCGCGTGTTCGTGCCGCCTTGGGGCTGCTTCTTGTGATGTTTAAGCAGAGTTTCATGTCTCCCCTCATTAAATTAAAAGGAACAGATCTTTTTGAAGAATTGCTGGTGTGAGCAAGAGCATGTGCATATGTGTGCTTTTTTTTTTTTAGCGGTGTAGCGCTGTGATTGGCTCACTTTTAACAACGCAATCACAAAGATCACAAATCACAGGGCAGAGTGTCATATGTGCAATGACAGCGAGGCGGTATCCAAGAGCACCAGCTATTTTCATTCATATGAATGGTTTTCATAAGGCTTGCATACGCAAAGGGCTGGATGAAGTGAGTAAGGCTGTTTATATAGTATGAAGTTACTAGTGAGTAGTGTTGTCACGAAACTGGAATTTCTAACTTTTATACAATACCTTGAAAAATATCCATATTAGATAACTTGTTCACTACCACAGGGAAAAAAACTTACATAAAAGACATAAAAGAAAAGATAATTGTAACAAGGCTTGTGTACTGTGTACAAACATCATCTAAATTAATTTGCTTTATCGACAGAAAACTGTGAGGAGCCTGTACAGGTACTTGTGTATCGATACTGTGGAAAATGAGTATTGAAACTGTTTTAGATATTCAGAATCAGTGTGTGTTGATAGATTGATATACACTACTGGTGAGCCCCATCAATTCATCTTTACCTCAGTACAGACTGCTTTACTGGCACTCTTGCTATAATCCCAATGAACTTAAATACATATTTTATATTATTGTTTTTCTGCTACCTTGTTTCTCTAAATTATGCCAGTTGAATCACCAAATTCTGTATTCTCACCCAAATACCAACATCTCACCTTCTGTTGCCTCATTTGTATGGTCCTCCCATTTCATGGAGCCTCTCCTCCTCTTTGTGTGTCGGGTTCTGTGCTGGGAATGAAAATAGCCAAATAACCAGTAAAGCACATTTCGGGGATAGGAATACACCAATATTTGGCACTCCCAACACTAGTCTTAGGAAAACTGAATCTGAGTAATGAATAATTTCCCGATGCTGACACGTTTGTGAGTTGTTGTTGTTATCTGTGCAGACAGCATATGGTTAATGGTTTACCCGACGGAGCAGAATGAAGAGTTTCACTGACCTTGCTGTATGTGTGAAGGTTGTAGCATCTTGTCTGCACTGACTTACAGTACTGACACTATGATAATTTCTTTTTTGTGAGTGGGTGATTTTATGTTTGCATGCACATGTTTATCTGTAAGTGTAAAGTAGGAGAAAATGTGTCTCTTACTCTTTTTCTCTATAATGAGTGTTTAATATCATTAATTATAGATGGTGTAAAGATGGATCGGCTGGGGAGAATCAAATGAGGGAGAGCCCCCTTCACTAATGAATTATGGATGTGGGGATACACAAAAAGTTGAGATATTACTGTAAAAATATTCAAATTTGTCATAGACTGCAGCACAGAGATGGGTGGTAATTTACTTTAAAGACATTTGTTTGTCATAAAATGTGGCTACACTAAACAAATTACACAAGTCAATGGACTTTAAATGCATTTTTATGATGTGCATTGGTTGCTGGAACAGCTAATGGTTTCTGGCATAGTTATGAACCTTGCTTTGAACCCATCACATCTTGTAACACTCACTGGATGCTAAACAAGAAAACATCAAAGTGCTCTTTCTTTTGTAAGCAAGCTTCAGCTAGCAGCACTTTTCCTCTCCCGCTCCCTCCTTACTGCTTTCATTTTTTTGTCCAGTCCAATCAAAGTGTGGGGCAGACGGTGATTCCTCTGGAGTTTTGATTAATAGCATTACATTAAATTCAGGAGGCCGGGCAGTGAGAGAGTTAGAGAAAAGCGATAAAGAGCAACGGATAAAAGGAAGCGAAGAGAGATAGTGGGAAATGCTGGGAGGGAACAAGACACTCAATCCTTTTGTCTTACTTTGTAATAACAGGTCTCGCTGTCAGTTGTTTCTGAGGACGATAAACTGATGTTGACACTGCATCTTTTCAAGACTTTCAATTCAGTTCAATTCAGTTCAAGTCATCAGCTTAGTTTAGCTGGATTCAGTGCAGTTCTGATCAAATGAGTCAAGTGGATTTCACTTTAATTTAGCAGTACCATTGGAGTGATGACGATCAGCAGAATTAAAACTTAGAAACACATTTTTTAATTGTCAACTTTCTGAGTTTTCCACTCAAGAATATGTGTCGATACTGTATCGCACCATTTGCTACAATATGAGTGGATTTTGTTACATTCTGTCTTCGCTTGTACCGATTAATTTACAAGACGCTACATAACTTCTGTTTTGTGTCCATTACTGCTCAGTCCCGGGCTAGGAGCACTTACTCAGGAATCAATCTGCGATGAAACTAGTCTGGGGCTCATTTTGAATTGGAGCAGGTGCTGAGATGCACGGCATGTCTCGTAGAAATGACAACGCATCTGATTTGCTAAAATGTGTTATCCTAGTTTTTATATGCAAATGAATAAGACGCCCCAGCGGTTTCCTTTTTTAAAATATTTTTCTTTTACCTCCTTCTGGCCCCGCTGCTCTCTTTCTCACTCTGCCTAACCCAAACCTTTTTCTTTGTCTCTCCTCAATTTATAATTTAAAGTCTTCTATGAAGTATGCACAGATATGGGGAAAAAAACCCAAACATTTAAGCTACAATACTCTCAGTAGCTAAACTTCAAGCTTTTGTTCAACACTCACAGAGAAAATAAAAGAAGCACAAAAGTATTTCTAAAAGAAACTATTGAGTTATTTATTGACTACAATCTGTAAAAGTGTTTCTTCTCTTAATGATGCCCTCCCAATTCTCCAAAGGCACAAATTGTACTGTGTGTGTGTGTGTGTGTGTGTGTGTGTGTGTGTGTGTTTGTGTGTGTGTGTGTGTGTGTGTGTGTGTGTGTGTGTGTGTGTGTGTGTGTGCGTGTGTGCGTGTGTGCGTCAATCGTTGGTGTGTGCGTGCGTGGGTATGTTTTCTGTGATGGAATGAGTGAAACACTACTTTGTCACAAAAGACCTTCACAAAACAGGTTTTGAAGTCAAAACATGATTTCCTGACACTAACCAAGTTGTTTCAATGCCTAAGCCTAACCAGAGCAAAAGCACAGCATTGTGACAAGAGAGGAATAGAACATTTAACCTTAAAAAAACAGAAATTACAACATAAAGAGTTTGTTTAGGTTTTGCAGAGATGTACTTTTCCAACATTTAGTCTGCCAGTTGAATTATAAGGTGAGAATCACGTCATCACATCTGCTGCACTCTGCCTGTGTGGGCACCTGTTCTGGCACGGTGTGTATACCAGAAGTGGTGCACATATGTGTTCACTGGTGTGTGTGTGTGTGTGAGAGAGAGAGAGAGAGAGAGAGAGAGAGAGAGAGAGAGAGAGAAAAGAGAGAGAGAGAGTGTATACATTGAGCTGAGTTAATTTGAGCACCAGCCAACAAACATTTAATTCTCCCTGATGCTCCACCTTCACACTCACTCTGTGAAAGCGGCAAACTCTGTATCATTAGCAGAATACATTAGTCTCTCCTTGTCAGCTTGCCAGCTAAAACACCTATTAATATTCAAATCCCAGCCTTAATGGAATCACAGGAGCCAAAGACAGCATCATTTTTAGGGGAAATGCACTGCTGTCCAGATACTATTAAGTCACAGGGCACATAAAACAAACAGATAAAGACAAACACCTATCATGATAAAAAAAAACACACACACACTTCTAGCTACACTGTATGGCTTTGTGTATCTGTTTGGATGATCAAAGGTGTGTGGGTGAGAAATCCAAATAGAGAAAATAGGCTTATGTGTGCTGAAATTGAATTTTAATTGACAGTAAAGCTCAAGAGATTAATCTGATTTCTGATCTGATTTCACTAGTCTCATTTCAGTGGATGATACAATATCTAACTCAATGGATACCTTGTTAAAGTCCCAAGATTCAATCGTGCCACGGCAGCCAACACGCAGTTTCAGACAGGCTGAAAAGAGACTGACTTCTCTATTTATTTTCGATTAGCTGTTGTACAGAAGATAGTTCTTGTGTGCGTAGATGAGTAGTCTTGTGCATTTGAAATTGGCACAGAGATTCTCTTGTAGGTGGAGTGATTCAGCAGGATGCGACACAGAGATGTAGCGTCGGTCAGGTTGTCCTTCCCCCATCTGCTCTGTAAAATGTGTTTTCCTGGGTGCTTTGTAAATGGATTGAAGCTTTACACACCCTCCCACTCAGCAGATCTCCCAACTATACACCTCCCTCCCTGCGTGAGGCTCCAATATTTCTCTCTCTGCTGAGCCCCCACCAAGTCTACGTGTGCATTTTGACGTGTAGTGCGCATGTGTGTCTTTGCGTGCTTGGTGTGTGTGTTACTGTGCGCGTTAAGTGTTGCTTCACATGCCGTCCTGCATGGCTGGCTCACATTTATATCCTGATTGTCTGTGATTTATTTAGCCCTCAGCCTGAGCGTGTAAGTGTCCATATGTGTATGTGCAATTACTCACGTGTCCAGGCACATGCGCGTTGTGTGTTGGTCATTCAGGGTGACCATAAACCCGCCAACCTGTCCATGTGCACATCTTCAGGCTCTCCAGGCTCTTATACTTAATGTGTGTGTGTGTGTGTATGTGCGTGTGAACATGTACGTCTGCAGCCCTGTTCCATGGGTCATTGAGGTGGTTTGTTACATGCGCACTCACTGTGCGTGAGACCTTACTGTATGTAGTAATTTGCTGGGTGAGATATTTGCGGGATACAAACGTGTGTTCATTAATGTTGTTTACTGGAACGCTGTTGCACCAGGAGTATTGATCCGAAGCAGGCCCTGTGTGTGTGTTTGTAGCAGTGAGACTATTGATCTTTACCACTCCCAATAGTGTTTATTCCTACAGCAAGTCTGTCAAAAGCCAAGTGTAAGTAATCCCTCTTCCCCATTTCTCAGCTTTTTTCCCCCTATTATACTATTTGTCTCAGTCAGATTCAAACATTCTTTTAAATTATTGCATTCGAGTTTGCTTGAGTCTTCGTCTCTCGCCTTGATTTAAATTCTGTCAACATTGTTTGTCATCTTTTACTTTGTTCATTTATTGTGTTTGATCTACTCTGTTGCAGCTCAGTTGAGAGTGTATATATTTGGTTGCGTTGCTGTCTGTGTTTTTGTACACTGTGAGCAGCCAACCATTCTGACTCTGCAGAAGATGAACATACTGTAGCATCAAATTACACTTGCTGCACTGTGACTAAATTCCACTGATAAATGTCTCCGTTTTTTGTTACTATTGAGCAGAGTGTTATTCGCTGTGTGTAGTGGTTTGTGTTTGAAGCTACGGGGCTCAGTCTATCTCTCTAATTGCTTTTGACTTGCAGCTTTTCAAACACATTACCATGACAAGGCAGACTCTGAATCCACACTGTATTACATTAATTGTTTGTCAGAGTTGCTGTGTGACAGATGAAAGCACACAGACACGTACACACACGTACACGCGATCTTTAATGATGCCTAATAGCCACCCACATACCAGCCATTGCTTTGACAACACTTTAATTTGTTTTAATGTTTAATGGTTTGTATCTTGCTTACATGGTGCTGAAGCTTACGATTCTGCATTAAGAAAACAATGCAGTGTGAGGTGCATCATGTTGATCATATGGCCGTTATTCGTCATGTGAGAGTCACATATGTCATTTTTACACCAAAAGTAGCGTGTATATGCAGGTTTTTTTACACACTGATAAACCAGCTAAAAGCAGGTCTTTTCCTATTGCCTGGAGATTATTTTGCCTTTCTGTTTCTCTTGTGACTCGTTCACTAAAATGCTGGAAAATAGGGGACTGTAGAAACTGAGCATGGAGGCCAGTGACTGGTTACTGGTGCTTACTTTCTTTATCTTTTACTTCAGTCTCTGCACCAACTGAATGATGTTTGAACAATTCTTGAAAGCAGACAGACTGAAATGTTTTTTCATGCCATCATCCCTTAAAGGGGAATTCCTGTATAATCAAACCTGGGCCTCATATTTACATGTTTTGGTATTTGTTTTTGGATTCATACTTACTAAATGTTTTTGAGGCAACAAAGTGTAAGTAGTAGTGTGATAGTGTTTGTATCAGAAACACGAGTCTTGTTTAAGGAGAAGTCTCAGCTCTGAACTTTTGTGCTGGTGAGTTGTTGCAGGAGGACGACAGTGGAAACATGAGTCAGAGTTGGAGAGAGAAGTTTAGAGTTAACCCAGAGGAACTGCCAGCAAGGATTAATTTCCAAAGTCTTGGCCGACTATTTAACCGATTTTGACAATCTAGATAAGGCAACAGCTGTGACAACTCATCATATGAGATTTTAGAGTGAGACTTCTCCTTGAATGAGACTTGTGTTTCTGAATAACACCCTCAGCCTGTCTGTCACAAAAATATGCACTTTTAGCGGACGTAACTTTGATGCTCAGAGTTGCCCCAAAGGATCACATTGCAGTCAACTCGCAGCCAGCTTGTATTCAGTATTGGAGGTATTTACTGACCACTTTTTGCTCTGCAGTGTGTCGAGATGTCCCCGAGTCCTGTAATTAAAGTGAACCTTGCAAGGTCAACACACTCTCCAACTCAGAAGGCGATCCATGACTGTAGGCTATCATTGACATTGCAACCTAAACGTACTTAACATGTAAATTAGATA
Organism: Pagrus pagrus; assembly: GCF_965226575.1. Taxonomy (NCBI): domain Eukaryota; kingdom Metazoa; phylum Chordata; class Actinopteri; order Spariformes; family Sparidae; genus Pagrus; species Pagrus pagrus. The sequence continues at coordinate 9,029,596 of NC_140190.1, read as the reverse complement.
ACTTTACCAGGTAGCGCATTTCTCCCCACACCTCCAGCCCACTCCACCAGGTTTCTCCACTGAACACAAAGAGACTACACTTGTCAGCCCTCCATTAAATGCCAGGTAAGACAAGAAGAAGCTGGCTGTGACATATGATCTAATATTTGCCACCTCTCCTGCTGTTATTTTATTGTTACGTGTTTCAGTTTATTACATAAGGTCTTTGTTTGAGGATCGATCCAGTTGCTGCATTCTGCATGTGTGTTTTTTCAGATTCACTGTTTTATAATTCATCACAAACTGATGGGTAGATAGCACCTTGTAGCTATTCAGATAGCCATCTGATGATGATGATGATATGTCCAACATAATTTAGGAAAAACTATCATTATTAAACCATTTTTGTCAGTCATCACACCAGCCTGCTGTATGACTGGCAGTGAGGTTCAGTACCTGTCATTGAGAGTCCTGGGTATAGCTCAGTAGGCAGAGAATGGAGCTACCCCTGTCGGGGGGAGAGCTTTTATTTTCTGCTGGCCACCCTTAGTAAAATATATGCACTCATGATGAATGGTGGGATAGTCGAATGGATTTCACAGGATTGGAGGGGAGAAGAGCGGTGGGAAGGGGCAACGGTTGAGAAGAGAGGTGAGATAGTAATAATAAGATTGGATAAGAAAAGGGAGGGGAGAGATGGAGGGCAGCATGGGTGTTATAAGGGAGGAAAGAGGTTGTTCAGGGTTGAGCAGTGAAGCAGAGAAGCTGTTGCAAACCAAGGCTGAATCGTGTGTGTGTGTGTGTGTGTGTGTGTGTGTGTGTGTGTGTGTGTGTGTCCGTGGGTTTGGGTGTGTTTGTGAGTGTCTGAATGAGGCGATGAGTTTTCAACCCCAGAATTCAAGGAGCCGAGCGTCCTCTCGCTGTCTCAAAGTCACTTTCCCTCCTCTTTCTACACATCTCCCCATCAGCCCAAAGTCACTTGTTCTCCTCCACCCCTCTTTGACACATACTTTCTCTCCCTCTCGTCAGGGGGTCCAGTCAGCTCTGGCATTAAGATTCACACCACACCACCCATTGGACAGAGGAGTATTACGAGGCTAGACATGACTCTTCTCTTCTCTTCTCTTCTCTTCTCTTCTCTTCTCTTCTCTGGTTCCTCCTCACCACGCCTGCCTCTCATAGTATATTCCTCCCTAAAATTACTGTAAAACCCAATGAAAATCCCCCCTTCTCCTCCCCCTTGTATGTTTGTTTTTATTACACTCTTCACGTGCTAAGAGTATGTTGAGACACTGGGTTGTGTGTGTGTGTGTGTGCGCACGATCAGACACACATGTGTGTTGTCTCTACTTTCCTCTTTTCGGCGCCGGCCTTGGGATTGCACCTCATTTCTAAATTTATCCTCAAAGTGTGCCACCTCTCCTGTGAGCTGCTGCTGGGATTCTGTAGTCGGAGGGGGAGGCAGAGGGGTGAAGAGATTGGTGAGAAGAGGGGAGACAGGCGGAAGGGGTGGGGGCGATAATCGGGGAGGAGGGAGGAGTAGAGCGGGTGAGCGAGGGGAGGGGGTGCGGGGTGTATGTATGTGGGACACAGCAGCTCACATCCTTTTCTCTGCTTTCTTCCTCTTTTTCTTATCTCTTCTGCCATCATCCCATCTCTGTCCCCAGGCTGCTCGGTTTATTTGGGGGGGATTAGCATTGTGAATGTGTGTGTGTGTGTTTGTGTGCATATTGCTTGTGTGTAAGTGGCATTTGCACTTACATTTGCACAAGTTACCGTTTGCATGGGCTCTGTTTTCCATATTTGCATGGAAACACACATGTTGTACTGAACGCAAGTGGTTTACAGCTGTAGCAGATCAAGCCGTACACAACGCAGTATTTTACAGACCGGATCCAGGAGATCCCTCTACAGCCGGTCATCTTAACGATTATATACTGAGGATTACACCTGGACAGATGTGTGTGTGTGTGTCTGTGTTAGCGTGTTTTGGTGGCTGATAAAGATATAGCTCTACGTATCCATTTGTGAATGCCCATGAATAGAAAATCAATATCCTCAGCGGGATTAATTACTGGGCACACAGCACGTGCAGGCAGGAGTGTGTACATACCACTGCTGTGCACACACATGACATTTGCTCACCTTGTAAAGTATTAGTATGAGAGTCTACAGGGCTGTAGTTCTGCAGGCTGCCTGGTGCCATTTCACATCTTCATCGACGTTAAACAATATCTGTTATGTTGAGGGAATATGTGGCTCTGTATGCGTCAAGATGTGTGTGCGTGTATGTGTGTGCGCATGTGTGTGTGTGTGTGTGTGTGTGTGTGTGTGTTTTGTACAATAACTGCCATGTGTGGTTAATCTCTCTCCAACAATAGCCTCCCTGAGCTGCCAGCTCTCAGGCCCACAGGCCTGGAGTGAAGCCTGGGGACTGGGGTTGGAAGTCACCCAGCCAGGACTCAAGGGACTGGGCTTGGACTGCGTCCAACTCTCCCTGTGTGGGGATGATTGAGGGGGTTGCAAGGACACTACTGCTCTGCAAGGAGGAAAACAAGAGAGGAGGCAGGAGGAGAAGAGAGGAGAGATAATGAAAGCAGAGGAGAACAGATGGAAATGAATAGGGGGAAGAGGATGGACTAACATTCAGTTATGGCGGCTAAACCCACATATGTTTGTTTCTTTGGGAATTGTTTGTCTGAAGTCCCTGCAGAGAGCTCTTTTACACCAAAGGGTGCTAAAGTTTTGTTAAGATTTAGTAGCAGCATTAACTAACAGGTCAAGCATCACATAGTTTCTCAGTGGTTCAGACCCAGCCCGAGTTCCCCACACTTAAAACTAAAGATAAAAAAAACATGGAAAGAATGATTTCACAGATTCCCTTTCCATAGTCAGCTGTGGATGTAAGCCACAGAGATTATGAAAATAAAATGGTGTAAACTTTAGGTAGACGTCTTATTTGACCTCCTTCAGAGCATAATAACTTAAATTTAGAATTGGGTCAAATGAGGATATTAACAGTTCTTTGGCACTGTCTCTTGTTAAATTATCATAAATTAGTAATTGTAGTTGGTCTATCGACTCAGGAGGACATCTGCTATAAATATACGTAAGACATGTACAGTTATAGTTATAGTGATTTACTACAAGGTACACTGTAATTACCTATACTCACCATGGCAGTGCAAAGGTGTGAAATTTAAATGGCAACAAAACCTAATTTGTAAATGTATTCACCCAGTTTCAAATGGGCTTAATTGCCTCAATTAAACAACCCTCGTGACGCCAAGTGTAAAGATACAGATGGTGCAGTTTCAGTGCGTTTCTTTTCTGTAATTTCCCCACTGACACAGTAATCTTAGAATGAAAGAGCACATTCAAAGTTCACCATCTGTATCTTTACGCACAGCGGTGAGAGGGTGATAATTTATATTTTCTTTGAAACCTCAGAGACTTTACTAAGTCCCATCTAAAATGAAGCACGTTCCCTGCGTGTTGCTTGAATATTATGGAGTCAATGCTACATCTGAAATTCATTCAGACATTAATTAGAAAGACCGCATATCTTTTCAAGCAAGAAAGACAGATTTAGAAAAAAAAAAGTTGTCGTCATCGTATGGAGCGAGAGAATACGATGTCATGTGACCATTCAGTGTGGTATGAGCTATACACATGGTTTGTTGGTATCTGAATGCAGTGCACTTGGTTTTAGCTTATGTTGTTCTGTAACAGGGCCCATTATTATATTTGGTATATATATATTGTATCTAGATTCATTTAAGGAAGTCTGGAAGTAATGCGATTTTTTGCAAATTGGATCCAAACCAAATTTGTGGTGGTTTGAAATGCGATTCAAATTTGGATTTCTACTGCTCAGTCTGGACGCGTTGGCTGCTCATATCAGATTTCAATGTGTCTTGTGTGACACTTGCAGCGTGACACACAACGACATGAAGTCCAGAGAGAGTGTATCAAGACGGTTGAGCAGAATCAATGCTGCTACTAGCAGAGCGGTATGGAAGACAATACAGAGAACAACAGACATGGAGTCATGCTGAAATAAATTGTCTGCTCTGTAACTTGACGATGTGATTGTGTGGAAGATTAGATGATTGACCAGGCTTCTGTTTTGCAAAGCTGCGTCACCAGCGTATTAGCTTACTGATGCCTACAGATATGTTGGTGATGTCTAGACCCAAATGTCGGATCTGATCACTTGCAAATAACAGTGCGGACACTCCATCTTTCAGATCTGATTTGAGAAGCAAATCTGATTTGCCTGCAGTCTCAACATAGCTTAACTGCAGCGTCTGTGTCTACCTGCAGTATTGGCATTTTATAGCTTCAGCCAGTGCAGCAACTCTAAATCAGTTTAATGTGACAGTTTGTGTGTGTCTCATTTTATTCAGTTTCTGATAGGACTGTCCGGAGCTGATTCACAAGATTGGTAGTGGGGTTGGTCAAGGCAAAAATAACTGATTAGTATAAATTCATAAAGACAGAAATCATGTGTTTTTATACAGGGTATATGTAAGTCACAACTAGTTTTGATGTAGTGGGAAGATATGACTCACCTTGTCGAACACGGTCTTTAACTTCTTATCAATTCTGGCTGTAAAAATAGCGTTTGATTTGTGTTTGCTGCTGGCCACCACTGCTCTGAGTTTTCCTGTTGTTAAAAGCCTCTCCACACCCAGAGTCCACCCACACAGGTGCGTTCACTTGTGCTGCCTGATTAGGCCCCTGTTGGTTTTGTTACATCTGTTTGGGCAGAACAGTTTACACTGTTATCTTTTTTATATAAAGATGCACCTAGACCAGATTTCTCTATGCGAAATTTACTTGCCTACCGTGGCAAAAAGCAAGCAGGACAGGAAGCGGCATGGAGAGGTTGTTAACGTATGCCACTGTCCTTGCACTTAGTACACTTCTACTCTTCTCTTGGTAAATGGATGGTAAATGGACACTTGTCACATTCACCCATTCACACACACACATTCATATGCTAATGTAAGAGGCTGCCATGCAAGGTGCTGACCTGCTCACGAGGAAAACAATTTGGGATTCAGTATCTTGCTTAAGGATACTTCGACATGCAGCTACGTAGGGGAGCTGGGAGAATCAAACCACCGACCTTCCGATTACTAGACCCAATCTACCACCTGAGCCCTTTTTTACAGGTCATTCTGACGTGTGACCAACAATGTTAACAATGGCTCCGTTCTATTAATTCCACATGTTCAGTTCTTGCCTTGACAAGTAAAAATGTCAGTGAACAGTGAAAAGGCTCTATTGGGGAGCCTTGCGATTGTGTCAAAGAAGATCAGATTAAACAGAAGAGTCAGAGCTAAAGAGGCAGTTGAAAGCGAATATGTCTCAACCTGTTCTTCATGGAAATGAATTGAGAGTGAACTGCAGTCTGATTTCCAGTCAAAGTCGGAGGTCAGAATTTCCCAGTAGTCATTTCCAACTTCTGATCTCCAAGCGTTCCAGGTGCACAACGGCAAAAGTTAACATAAATGTTGGCTGACCGTCACCAAGTGATTTCTCTTTTGTGTACGGACAATAATAATTATTCTTGGAAACGTATCTAAATATTACATGCCAAATACAAATACTGTCATCTACACATACATCCTTCCCAGAGAGTTGAGTGACATCATGCAATTCTCAGCATAGCCATTGACCAAACTTCCACCTGACCAGAGATCTATTCAACCTGAGTAGCTGTAACACCTGTGTGGTTGTGCATGACCTCTAAAGTAACTTCATGCTGTTCCTTGGAGTTCTTTCAATTTGTTTCAGTTCATTTTTACCATTCGTTATGTATATTACTGAGTAAAATAAGTAAGTCAGTAGTAAAATTTCCACATTTGCTCCTTTAACAAACCAGTAATCACAGCAATTACCCAGAATTCATTTTAACTTGATGTCAAGTCTGACTAACACATGAATACTGAGGACCTGCTGCCTCCTGAACTGCGTAAAAGTGGAAATGGTACAAAAATTACAAATGTCAGTTACTTACAATTGAAATTGGAAATTTATTTATAAACAATGTTTATCCTGCTAAACAGCACACAGTGCTTTGTAGATCAGAGACAAAAATCCCCAGATAGATAGATGAAAATACACAACACATACTGTACCTTTTTATTGTTGTAAAGGGACAGGGAATTGCATCCTTGTGTGTTTTAGTTAGTGCTGCTGTGGGTGGAGTGTTATGGCCTTGCAGATTATCTAAATTTGCATCACTGCAAAGACATGACTTTAGTTAAGTGTGATCAAGACAAATGTCTCCTTTCACCTCATTCGACTTATTGGTGATGAAAGGGGAAAGTTTCTGGGTCGCTCTGCTTCTTTGATGACACCAACCAAACAGCATGTATAAAGCATCTGAAAGCCACTCTAATTACTCTGACTGAGATCTCACCAGCAGCAACTGAGCCTGTGTGCATAGTAAATGTGTGTGTATGTCTATACATGTACTGTATATTTTATAAATGCATGTTTTATGTGTGTGCATCCTCTCAACATGTCTTACAGCCTTAATATTATGTCTTCAGCAGAGCAGCATTTTTGGGCACATACACACACATTCTGTTTTTTTTCCTAGAGATACACAAAAACATAATACAAGCACTGCAAAGAGGGAGAGAGCCCATGTGAGAAATGTGTTTTCAATAAGACCTGGAGCTTAGTGTATTCTGCGTTAAGAAGAGAGCAAAATGAGCAGTTTCTCTCCGAGGAAATATCTAGAAAGAGATTGGACAGCTACAGCACTATCACAGATAGCACATGGTAAATGAGCATAGACCATGGTAGTCAACAGGGAGATAACTATCTCCCTCTCTCTCTCTTTTGCCTCCATGGTTTTTTCATATTTTTTTCCTCAGCTCTCATTTATTCCTTCCTTCAATATGCATTTTCACAGTTGCTCTTTCCCTTACGCTCACGGCTCTTACAACATATTCATCTTGTCATTCTTTCGTCTTCAGAGGTGAATGAGAGAGAGAGAGAGGGAGATGCTGTATCCCTGTGTATTTAGCTGTGAGTGCATGTGTGAGTGGATCTGTGTGTGTTTGTGACTGCTACAGTTATGCATGCCTGCCCTCGGGCCGGGCATAAATCATCATTAGAGATGGCAGGTGTGTGTATGTGTGCCTGTGTGTGTGTGTGTGTGTGTTTTTATACTCACACAGACCAACTGCAGAAACTGTAGCTTTCCATGCTCAACAGGCTGCCTTATTGTTACAGCTCCAATGCTCTGTTCCACTCCGTTTCCAAGGTTTCCGAGACCCGGGACTGCTGTAAAATACACACACACACACACACACACACACACACACACACACACACACACGACTGTCTCTGAGACTGGGTGACCTTGCACAGTGATGAGAGAGTGGTTGATAAACTCTGTTGAGAGAGTGTTTACTCCATAAAATGGTTCGCACAAAGCTAGCAGGCAAGTGTCATCTGTGATGGTGGACCAATAGTTTACACACAAAGATACAGTATGGCCTCTGCAGAGCAGCCATTTTACTATTGACAGCACAGCTGCATCAAGTCACACTGACTCGGTTTAGTCATCGTAGACATTCATTTGGAGTTCCTTATTTCTTTCATTACTGCTTTGGGTACAATGTGACCTTTTGGGTGAAGTATGACTTTTTCGGTCATGAAACCTCAAAACTAAAACTACTAAACTGACACACTGCAATTTATCCAGGATAAAAGTATCATCTTGTGATAGTTTATTCAGTCCAACAAACAGTCAAAAACTCTTTAATATTAAATTTACAATGTCACAAAAGAGAAAAAACTATCAGATCATCACATATGAGATGCTGAATCCACTGAATGTTTGGCATTTTTGCTTTAGGAATACAATATTTGATTTTTTAAGTGACAAAATGCATTCAAACATGGTACGGTATGTATTAGTGTCGGTAAATGTCTCAGTATGTTGTCTTTATACGTGGACAAATGTACGGCTGCGTTCTTTTATAGTAGTACACAAACTCAGGCACGTCATGGTAAAAGGATCAAATCCAGAAAAAAAAGATGTCCTCAGAAACCTAATCAAGTGGAACATACATAATGCCGCAGTCACACGTACACAAAATCAACATTCGTCCCCTTTTCACCTCCATTTTATGCAACTGAAGGTAAAACAAATCATTGGCATCCACTAGCAAATTAAATCTGCATCTTAGCTTTGTGTGGAGTTCAACTTCAACTGTTGAACTTTGACCAGTGAAGTCGCAGCCACAAGCAATAGCAATGACGTGTGTTCTTGACCCTTTCAACTGACTACAAACCAGCAAACTGAGTTCTGCGTGCCTCACATCCTGGACTGCACACATTCAGCTTCTGCAGTCAGATTTCATTGACCTGCATTTGCGTATGTGTAGCATTACTTTTGGAAGTAGCTTGTTACATTACAAGATTACTGCCATTAAAAAGTAACACTTTATGTTACAGCAGTACCTACGCAGAAAAGTGACTCATTAGATTACTTTTGCTGTACCAAAGATTAAAACCCCTTTGTGATTCCTTGCGCATGTTGCTGCTTATATTGTTCAGAGGATGTACTGGACGTCTATCTTTAAATGTACCGACAAAGCACATCATATTCTACGACCCATAATCTGTAACTCTGCAGGCTAATAATAACACGAATGAAGGATAATACAAACAATATCCACTTCCCCTTTGTTTGATTACAAAACAGGGTACAGGGGCGAATGTTAAAGCCTAAAAAGTTACACAACATGCACTTTCTTTTTCCAATTGCAATGAAAAAGGTTGAACTATTTGAGGTACATGAAGGTAAACAAAACAAATACCTGACAGGTAGCTTTTTGGCTAAAAGTTGGACAGCCCACAATTTTAGCAGCTGCCTCTATGAAAACATGACAACACTGGCTGGTATAGCCTACAGCACATTATGTTTCACCATGTGAGTAATGAATCAGAGGATGCCCTCTCTTGATGGCCATCTTGCTAGCTGAGTTACATCTGCTCACTGACACAAAACAAATGCACTTTACACATCTGAAGGTGGCTGCGTACTGCCTGCCAAGAAGAAGGAGCGAAACAGAAACGGTGCGAATGCATTGGGGATTTTCCTTGTTCGTATTTAGTGGCATCAAAAGGAACAGGCATATACAGTACGGTGAAATGCTTTCAGTAATACTTATTTGAAAACATAACTAAATTAAGGATTACTTGAATTGCAGAAACTTTGGATACGTTACTCGTTACAACAAAAAAGTAATCTGAGCTCTCAGCCCCAGACGGGTTGAGGAGTATCAGGTAAGAAAGAAAAAAAAATTAACGATTGATTAATTGGTTACACCCATCCACATATCACTCTGTGTGTCAGACCATCTTGTGACTTGATCTTAAGAAGAGGCCAAAAAGTGGTCAGTCACCAACACCCACATGCACAGTGATGGATGAGCTCAGTGATGCAGTAGAGGAGGACATACGGTCGAGAGTTGACTGGAGATTATTAATGAAGAGTTCCTGCTGCCCTCTAGTTACTGCAATCAGCTGCATTCATCACAACGCTCGCCGAGACTGAAGGAGAGACAGGGGAACAATCTCCATCTCTCTCATCTCATTCTGGATCTCTGTGTGTGATTTGTATGTCAGTCAGTGTCAGATGCTCCCTGCTAGTCCTCTCAGCTTTCTGGCGCAGTATTAATGTGCGTTTTGTTATCTGTTTGGATATTTCTCAGCACTGAAAACACTGTGACAATCCCTCTGCTTCTGGCTTCATGCAGCTGGCAGGCCTCCAATACTTTGACTGTGTGTGTGTGTGTGTGTGTGTGTGTGTGTGTGCACGCTTCTATGCCTTTGCCAGTTACTGTGTTAAGGGAGTGTCACAACTGACAGTTTCTTTTTCCTTCCTTTCATTTGTATCCCATCATTCATTGTGTGTGTGTGTGTGTGTGTGTGTGTGTGTGTGTATGTTAAAGGAGGCGGTAAAGACTTCTCCAGTAGTTCGATCCACAGATTCACTATCCTCTGCCTACCTTCTGACCAGCTAGGGTGTGTTTGTGTGTGTGTGCGTGTGCATGTGTGTGTGTGTGTGTGTGTGTGTGTGTGTGTGTGTGTGTGTGTGTGTGTGTGTGTGTGTGTGCGTGCGTGTGTGTGTGTGTTCGTTGGATGCCAGGCAAAGGAAAATCAATGGTATTAATTTGCGGAGGCAGTGGTGTGAGCTGAGGCAATCTGCTGCACACTGGGAGCCACGCTTTGCTCTGATTTACCACACACACCCACACACACCCACACACACACACACACCCACACACACCTGCAAACCCACCTCGTCTCCAATTCCACCTCCCCAAATCGCACCTTCCCTCCTCTCATCTCTTCTTTGCTTTGCATTCAGAGACAATATCAGTTTACAGTTTATGAGGCACACTGGAATGTCACGCTTCACTCGGGAGCCTCTCTCTCTCGCTTTCTCTCTCTCTCACACACACACACACACACACGTGCGCACACACACTCACACTGACAGACACACTCTCGCTCTCTCTCCCCCTCGCTGTAGCTCGCTTGCTCGCTCTCTTTATCGTGGTCCAGGTAATTAAAAGGCAGGCTGCTCCACGGTGGCAGGAGGGAGGAGAGGACTGCAGGGAAGGGCAGGGTAGAGTCACCACCACACACTACCTTTGGCAGCACACACACACACGTACGCACACACACAGTCACATCCCCACTATACCACTATACACCCTCCGTCTTACTATACAACATGAACCACAGATGGAGAAGGTTATGTGGCTTTGCAGCTGCGGTGCTGACAGATTAGTCTGCACTAACTGGTCTGCAATTAGCAAAATCCTCATTTTCTTTCAAAATTACAGTTAGTAAATTATGGCTCATAATAGTTTTATTTCAGGGTTTTTTATGTCACAATTAATAAACTTGAGTAGATGCACCAGCACACTATGCTTAATTAGAGAATGAATTTCAAACTTGAGTCAAAGCACTTCCTGTGACAAGTAACACACTCTAACATACTATACACATATCAGATGATTGGGCAGAGAAGGACTGCAGCACACATTTGAATTTGTCGATTCCCATCCATCTCTAATTCATGACTGCAGCCATACAGCAAATACAGCACGGCATTGGCTGCTGACGTCAAAGACAGGAATACAGGCTTTCCCTGAACCTTGATGAGTCAGACTGCGATGATGCCTCACTCAGTCTGAGAGGTGGGGGCTGGGTCCGGTGTCCTCTGCTGCGTCATCATCTGTGCACAGCTTGATGTTTGTTTCACTTAATTTAGGTCGAAACAAAAGGAGTTTCTTGTTTCCCCCCAACATTCTTGTACTAGTGTTTTTTCTTCCTCCTTCAACCTGGTGTCTGCCTTTGTCCAGCTCATTTGATATAAAACCTGCCTTTTTTGATATTTGACACCCAGTCAAGAGGAAAAAGACAACAATGTGACCATGACAAGGCCAAAATGTGGTTTACTGTCCAAAACGATGAAAATGTACTTTTGCAGTGTGCCCAGAAGCAGGGGTAACAGGAAATAGCGTGCATAAGGTTGCAAACATGCACTGCAGAAGCTAGCATAGTTAACAACAGCATTCTAAATAGTTGTAAATTATACAGACCTTTATGAAACATTTCATTAATCTTTGTCCTTGTCTGCACTGCAGCTAAGCAACATCCTTTTTTTCCTGCTTCCTGGATCATTATTTTACCAAGAAGTTGTAAAGAAGAGTCCGTAATTTCCCGATTGAGAGGTCATGCCCACCCGCTCTCTCGCACTGGCTGGACATCGGAGAGCTTCATATCAATTCCCGACCAGAAATGAAGGTCCCCGTAACCCTAACCCCGTTACAAAACCAGTATACTTAATCCTCTTGAAAACCGTGAACCTCTGTACAGAATGTCATGGCAATCCATCCGATAGTTGTCGAGAGATTTCAGTCAGGACCACCAGCTGATATGGCCAAATGGAATATCACCTATAAAAAGAAAACACGTACGTCATGCTAAGATACTAAATATTCTATTAAAAATGTAATTTGTCATAATGGATAAGACATGAGAGTGCATAAGAATGATATGTACTAACCTCAAACATGTTCATCACGCTACAGTGCCGACCCTGATCAAGCTAATAAAGGCAGTGCCACATATTCATGCCAGTTATTTTCTAAAAACGAATAATAAACTATTAGAACAGGGCTCCATCTGATAAAAATCACTGTTGACTCATCCTGTGTTCGTGTCAGAAGGTATTATAGTCTCCATTATGCACCATCTCTCTTTTGAGCTCAATACAGACAGCCACGTGCCACGAACTCCAAACTGAGCCAGTTATCATGTTTTATGAGTTATTAAAACCGGTATCATATACATATTTTTCACTGTGACAACTAAACCTGCATCTGATGAACTCAGAGGGACATTTTTCATGTTTTTATGATGTTTGATGATCTCATTGATGGTTCGGATGAATATGTCTGTCGTTTAACGTGGAAGTACACATTAGGACAGCGCCGTGCCTACATTACGCACAGCTATTTATTATGGCAATTAGGATGCATTTTCAGCTTAGTGGTGAATGTTTGGTACATTTACAAACTAAACGAGAGCTGCCAATCTCCATTATAGCATTTATCGTGGGATTTCATTCACGTATACACTGGCTGTGATAAAACCCCCTTTGTCACAGTTATGAGATTAAACTCACACACATACGTGCAGTTATGAGATTTAAACACACACACAAAACAGCCACAGTGTTTTGTTGTTCTCTCAGTGTGTGTCCAGCATCACACCAGACATGACTAATCCACTGTAGAGTGTCTTAATCCAATCAGACCTGTTGTCTGCTGAACCGAGACACAGAGGGCCACTGCTCTGATATTGCTCAACATGTGCACACAACAAACACAAACACTTTCTCACAGAATATAGCCTTGCATTGGTATGCTATATACAATATAAAACCTAGAGTGCAACACTGTTTCATTATTTGTGACTGATCTTATTTTGTATTTTGTCCATTGTTTCTATCAGTTATCTTAACTTTGGCTCACTAAGTTTAATTATTGAGATCTGGAGATATGGTGACATTATGAGAAAGGAGCCTGAACAATCAGCCAGCCTCAGTTGAAAGCAACCAGAATAATCATGTAAAAGGCAGCAATAGAGAAACACTCTAGCTAGCTAACCCCATATTTTAACCCATAAGGCTAGGCAGCAACTGCATATTATCATTTATTGACTTTCACTGTGTCAGACAAATCAATGTTTCAAGATTGTAATTAAAAACTAACAAAATAAGATATTGATGTTTTTGTTTTTCATGGGTGAAGACAGTAGATCACAGTTCATTGCATTGGTTATCAGTTTATTATTCTATCAATGATTGTTGACACATTTGCCATATTTTCTATATTTCCATGTTGTCAGGTCATGACGCACCTTCTGGGTTTTAATATCTTGTGTTTTTTAAACTGCGTTGACTGATTAGGATGCGAGCGGTGACATTTCCGTGATATATAACATTGACAATGAAACCTTAATCTTTAAATCGCAACATATCAATACCAAGAAAATATTCTTTTTAATGTGGTGAAACTAATTTCATCCATATCAGCCAACCCCATCAGCCGTTTTCCTGTTTCTGGCATCCTGCTGCTCATCATGACTGACATGCATGGTTGCCCACAATTCTTTTTCAATTGACTTTGGCTTCTGTTTAAAATAACATAAACAATGCAAAGCTGCCAGGTGGCTGCTGTGTGGCACTGAGTTATTACTCCCACATTTCCATCTCTCACGTGGCGTTAAGATGCTTTCGTTTTTATCTCTCGAGAGTCGTTTTTTATTTATTGTGATTCGTAGCTCAACAGCCATCTTTGCTGTACCTTCTCACTTCTGTCACTCCATCATGAGCCCAGTCTTAGTCTTTCCTTCCAGCGGACAAAAATACGCACAGACAGAGATCTCAGCCTGCTGTCACACAAACTACGTGTAGTAATAGTGAGGGGGAAAAAAAAACTTTGACGAGATGAACTCATGGTTTTAGTCGTGTTGACTCATCATTGACTATTTGCTGTTGTTTGCAGGGGATGTGGATTGTTGATAGCTTTTCTTTCCGTCATCTCAGCCAAGGAGAAAAACACTCTTTTCTCCAATCTGCTTTCATCTCGGAGACCTCAGACTCTTGGCTGTTATTGAATAGCTGAGGAGTCATTTTCTAGTCCTTGTGTCGGGAAGAAGAAACTCACACAAGACAAATGGTCCAATTCTACTTTAACAGGCCCATTCATATTGTAATAGAGGGCTGGAACAAAGAAAGGAGAGAGCCGGGACATTAGGAATGGCATAGTCAGCCTTACTCACTGTGTTTGACTCTGTGCGAATATCTGTGTGTGTGTGTTTGTGTGTGTGTGTGTGTGTGTGTGTGCGAGAGGAGTGAGTGAGAGAGGGAAAGGCAGAAAGAGAGAAAGATAGAGAGAGAGGTTTTTCTCTTTAATTCTCTCTGTTGGAGATGTACTACCTCAGGGATATTCTGCCATCTGATCCATTTTAGCAGTGTGGCAAACAGCCAGGGCATCTTTTCAATTACAGAGAAATGGATAGTGTGTGTGTGTGTGTGTGTGTGTGTGTGTGTGTGTCCATGGAGTGTGCTATGCCTGTGAATACAGAGGGAGAGACAAAGACACAGCAGCGCAGAGAGAGAGAGAGAGAGAGAGAGAAAGAGAGAGAGAGAGAGGAAAAAAAAAACAAGGAAAAAGAGAGATTTTGAGAGGAGGCATGGTGTGTAAATGCAGAAGGTGAAAGCCAACAGGGGCCTGTTTGCCTCCATCGCTGGCTTGAGACTTGTCAAGAGAGGGAGACCGAGAGCAAAATGAGAGGAGAGGTGGGATTGTGGAGAGAGGGAGTCGGGGTAAGACGGCTTTGCCACGGAGGGAGAAAATACTGCTCCCCCTCTGTCTTTAAGCCGAGCAATAATTTAGAGCCTCGGCCCTCTGAAGCCTTGGATCCACATTGACTGGTCATCTTAAATCAAATCAGGGCACTGGGCTGGCTGCTCAGTGTGTGCATGTGTGTTGGGCCATACACACACATGCAGAGAGCCCCTGGTCTACTCTGAATTATTGACGGTGGAGAATAATTGATTGGTTCACCTTCAGGCCTATCAGCCTCCGTCTGAGTGCACCACCTCATATCAGCATGCCTCCTCCTGTTTTACCCTCGCTCCCTCACACTATTGCTTTGTTTTTTTTTTTTATTCCCTTCTCTTTCTCCTTCTACCAGGCCTTTGTTCTTCAAGGGTTCATCCAACAATAAAAATCTTAGTAGTCGTGGAATCGAGCCACACAAGAAAGTTTTGGTTTTATGTGCTCAGAATTCAGGACATCGGCCAATGAAAATGGTTGCACACTGTTGCCCCAGTGTTATGCAGATTGATTGAATTTGTTTTGAGATTTGAGGTGCTCAGTGCATTGACAAATTATCTTTTCAAACATCAGTAGCAATGTGTCCTTCCCACAGACCCGACTGTCAACAGTTTTCATGGAGACTTATTTTCTTTAAAAGAAATTGACAGGGGACAGAACAATCCTGTTCTACAATTCTAGACAGGGAAATATGAAAAAAAAAATATTATGGGTGAGGCAAACCTTAAGTCCCTGCCTCAATATTGCACACCATTTTTGTCTTCATTTTACTTCTTATCGCTTCCCCTGTCTGTCCTCCCAGGTGCTGTGACAGCCCTGGCCGTGACATGCTGTGCAGCATGTGATCAGTCATGGCTAGCTATAGTGTACCGGGACATGCATCCAATCAATAACATGAATCTGCAGGCAGGAGACGGCCATGACATACAACTGCTGCCCCTGACATACATGCACATACACACACACAGACGAACAGAGGCGCACACGCATGCTGGGCTGACATACAGCTCGGCTGCTTTGACAGGGCGGAGATGAGGTGAGGATGGATGGAGGGATGGATAGATGAATGGATGGATGGGGGGGATGGAATGAAGGTAATGGGGAGAGGTGAATGGTGCAGATGCTGTTGCTGGATCACTGTCAGTGACGATGGAGTCTGACTCTCTGTATCCTGTTTTGGGCCTCACTGAGAGCTGGACTGTTTATGATACGTCCCCAGGTATGGATTTTTACATCCTCCTATAACTCTAAAGGCTACAGGACTGGGAGCCTAGCGGGTCTTACGATTTAAAACCCAACAAAATATAGAGCTCAATTACCAGCTTACTGTACAAATCTTCTAGTCACAGAATGCTCCCTGCAACTCTTGGGTTGTTTGGGCTCCATTTTCAAAGCCTCGATGAACTATCCCTTTCCCTCCTCTACAGCATAAATGCCAACATGGCAGACTATAATAGCTTCTATTGAAAAAGCAGAGTGTCGCACAGATGCCCTATGACTGTGTACTGCATCAACAAGTACATAGCCTGCTCTCCTATTATTGAAAATACAATAATCTTCTTATAGTCGGCATGCAATTCAAGTAATATTTATGCTTATTACGCAAACTCTGTGCTGTTTATACAGTTTCTTTGAAACTGTTGGAACTCCCCAAGCACACAAGTGATAGCATATCAAACCGTACAGTCTGATTCAGCATTATTTCAGCTACAAAGGCGCCGCTGCAAATCCCCTACTGGCAATTCTCAATTCTCTTTTCTTATGTTAGTGTAAACAGCCTGCACCTGCTGCTTGTTGTATCCATATCAGCGTTGTGCTGGTGGGACGTATGCAGCACACCGGGTGTGTTATGCAAATACGTGAACCTGGATTAGACCAATGGGAGAGTTAGGATAGTGTAATCCTCTCTCCTGTACACTCCATTATCATATTCACGCCACAGCAGCAGAGGCCTCGTCCTGTCCAATAATCCCTCTGACTCGAGCCATCGCAGAGAGAGAGAGAGACAGGCAGAGAGAGAGACGAGGAGAGGCATCCTTGTAGCATCTCCTCACCCACTGCTCTCTCCTGAATGTGCTGACTCCATCAGAATACCTCACCGCTAAAAGAGAAGTCAATTAACCTGCATGCGTCTGTACTCGCTCCCTTGTGTGCAGGTATTGTGTGTTTGTGAGTCTGAGCCGTTGTGTGTGCGTTTGTCTATTTGACTGACAGGCAGGGGCGCGCTAATCCTGTCGCCTTAGCTTGTCGCGCAGTCGGCTCACACAAACGGGGGACACAAAAGCGTTGACACAGACAGCGACAGACACACAAAGCCACACAAAAGTTAGTTCATTCCATCCAGGATAATTAATCATTAAAATGTGCTTCTACACAGTGTGTTTGTTTCATGAGCTGCCACGTCACACTGGTGAGTCCCGCTGCTAACACGCTTCGCCTTTACTGTCACATACCGCCTGAAGAACACGTCTTCTCTGTGGGATAGAATTATTAGATGGTCCTCAGTCTCAGCTTGGTGTCTCTGCGTCTTAACTGTGACAATATGGAGAGGGAGAGGGGGGAGAAAGAGGCTGGGTAATAGAGACAGACAGAGCGAGGGAGAGAGACTACAGTACGTGCCACCAGAGGTAATTAGCAGAGCAGCTGTTTGAGAGGGGAAAGCTATAGCCGTGACACTGCAGGAAGGTGCTGGGGGAATAATTAGCTGGTAACACCCGTCAAGCTTTCACAAAGAGGAGATGTGTTATTCTACTTCTGCTCTCCACTGAGGAACGCCAGACCTCCACGCACACTCCAACACCTACTGACTTACAGCATGCAGGTCCTTCTAGTTAGATGGACTGGTGGATGTGTTGTGTAAGTTTGTGTGTATGTGTATTTGTGTGTCATGTATCTTCTCCATGGACCATATTTAGAGCATGTTAATTGGGTATTGACTGTAGTGCAGTCAGTGATGATGTATGACAATTTCAGGCGAGTCCACCGTCTGTGGAGGGCATGTTGTGTATGCATATCTGTGTGTGTGTGTGTGTGTGTGTGTGTGTTCCTCCTTTGGTCAATATGCACACACCATATTCAATCAAACCTCTTCAGCGGAAAACATTCTTCTTTTCTCCCTATACCTCGATCAATGCACTCTAGTTTAACCAGACTACACAACCAATATGCAGAAACATTTTAATACAACACAGCCAATGACATTTCCCTCTGCCTTTGTGCCAGAATAGATTTAAAACAACAGCCTAGTCTATAATTTATTCAACTACATCTAGTTTTAAAAAGTTTGTTTTTTGCTCTCTGGTCTGGACTGCAGCCTTCATTGAACCAGTAGAAAATACTGAGCAGAAGAGTGGTGATGTGGGAGTATTAACAGGAAAAGTTAATTTATTAGATAGTTAAAATATATAGATTAATTAATTAGACGCCCTTTATAGACATTAAGGATTTGAATTGAAATTCAGAGATGCTTGTTAGTGCATTTAAAATGCTTTAGAATCATTACCTTCAAGCCATTATCGTTAAGTTAAAAGACAGATTATTTTATATTGCCTCAGTATAAGTATTTTATAGTTATATTATAGAATTTTCTATCGGCTGCTCTGTCATCGTCACTACACTGTCCAATATGGCATGGTGAAATACTGAGTCGCTCCCACGGTAGGACTTTATTCTCCTCCATTGGGGAAATTGTCTGGTTTAAATTAAATTTACACTTGTATTCTTAACAGTTATGATGACATTTTAACGGTTTGCATTGTGGTCCTCCGTGTACCAATGGATTGATGTTCGTCTACAGTCACTCTGCAGTGCAGGGAGTCATCCATGAAGACCTAACTGTGCAGCGGCAAATAAAGTTACACAAGCCATTCTCATCTGTCTCCATATACCCACTGCTGTTGCAGTAACCTGGTTATGGTGCACCTAACCACAGCCATGTCATATCCCCAGTGTCACATCGCCTGCCTCAGAAAACACTCTCTGTCTCTTCAAAAGACACTTTGAATCTCTCTTTTTCCTGCAGCAGCTGGAGGGTTAGATTAAGACTTTTTTGATGATGAAACGGAAAAAAATATTATAAAATAGAAACTACAACAACCATAAATATAAAATCACAGGAAGTGATTCTGTTTGATTTCTGGTTCCTCTCCCCGTTACAAAAGCATCACTCGGACAGGAGTGAATAACATGAAAAGTGAAAATGACGGAAATACTTTAGAGAGTATTACTGCTTTTACAAAATTAATTTTGTGTATTCATTTGTGTTTTTGAAGATGTGCTGAAAATGACAGTGTTTTTCACAGACTCACACTTTGGAGTCCGTCCGCTCTCTCAACTTCATCTCAAAAACAGACTGTTGAAAGAAACACGATAATAATCATTCGGTATTGAGTCAGTGTAAAAATTTCCGAAACTTCAGCCGGCCTGCACGTGCACATTGTGGTGACTGAAACTATTTGCTTCCTTCGTGTGTCAAACATCACATTTTGCCTGTGTACCAAATTCAGTCTTCCTCAGAGTATACTTTCACCATGAAGATCCCAGCTTTGTTACACCCAATCCATCCTGCTCCTCCCTCTCGTCCGTCTCATTCCCCTTCTGTATTGTGGATAAGTGCCTCTCCATTTCAGCATCCAGTGTAGTCGTGAATAGATTCCATGGTGTGTTGGCTCTGCAGAAAGCCTGTCAAGTTTGTGTCTGCTGTGAGTCCCTTTTACACTGTGCTGAAGCATTTAGCAGCTGCTCTCTTTCTCCCCCCTCACTCCCTCGTAGTGGGTGAGGGTGTATGTGTTTCCGCGCCCTAAGCACTCTCTACCTAGAGATTACCCTTCATTTTGCCGTGAACCCCTAGAACTGCTGACACAGCTAGTTCGTACAGAGAAACTTTGCATATGTATTGACTCTGTGTGTGTCTGTTCCCATGCGTCTCCTATTCCCTCCACAGTGCAGCTGGTAGGCCACTGTACACTGTGGTTCAGCTCGCCTTTGATACTGTCGCACCTTTCATTTCATTCATTACTCTTCACATTCACAAGAGAGATCTGGATATACTTTGCATCTCACTTTGTAGCTTTAGATCTATTAAGGTTGTTCACAAGTCCTTCAAAGCCCCGGTATACCACTGGTGCATATGAGACAGTGGACATAGGTGTAGGTGTATGTGTGTGTGTATGGATGATGCTATGGGACTGGTTTTATTCCCAGGGCTCTGAGACAGCAGTCAAACGGGTCATAAATATACAGGAGCATCTGTTTGAGGTTCACACACACACACACACACACACACACACACACACACACACACACACACACACACACACACACACACACACACACACACACGTAGACTGTCCCGGCAACCGGAAAGGGTGTTGGCTTTTCTCCCCTGACAATGCTGACACCTCCCAGTGGGAGCCCGCATCGTTATGGCAACTGGGACAGTTGGATTTGCATATTCATGAATACTAATGAATGTGCTGGAATGGAAATTGAATGTTAATTTTTTTTTTCTGGGGCCATATGGTGGACAGTGCTCAGGGAGGGACTTGGGTTCACTTTGAATTTGTTTATGCATGTTGTTAGAGGAAGGATGAAGGAAAGGGCTGAAGAAGAGGACATTTATGCTGAGTGTTGGAGTTTGTGCTTGAGTCAGCCGATGATAGTTAGAGACGGAGTCACAGCAATGCACTTTAGAAAAGTTTTTATGACTCTGCGATAGCTGTCTTTGAGGCATTATGTTATCAGGTTGTCCGTCCATCCCATTCTTGTAAATGTGATAATTCAGTTGCGATTTGAGGGAATTTCTTCAAATTTGGCACAAAGAATTAATACAGTAATTATGACAGTTTCACACAAATGTCTGATAGAATAAAATTACATTTGATATCAGAAAAGATCAAAGGTTAACTTGACTTATGCTCCAGCATTCAACTTTTGTTAGATCGCTTGTGTCGTAATCCACAGTGTTGCAGTCGATGTGCTGTGCACACTACATGAGTGATCAGAAGTGTTGTTAAAAGTACCCAAAAGTCATACTTGAGTAAAACTAAAGATATCATGTTTGGTAAAAGTGAAATGGTAAAATACCTAATATTAAATATACTTGAGTATCAAAAGTAATTTTTGGGTGATAAATGTACTCAAGTATGGAAAACACAAGTAGAAGTATGGCATGACTGAGCAGCCGGTCAAGTTAAGTGGCAGAAAATGGAAATACTGAAGTTAAGTACAAATACCTCAAAAGTGTACTTAAGTATACTTATTTGCATTCCATCACTGCTGATCAGCAACATGGAGTCACACATTACAAGCTCACACACGTGAGACGTGACACAGGAATGACACGATCGGAAACACTCCAAGTTGTTTGTGCGCTGATTTGCAGCAAGAAATGAGGAAGTTTTAGCCCTGCTGCTAAGACCTGGGCCTCTTAATTGATCACATGGATACTCAGTTTATTCTACCCACTTTAGTCAAGTGTTAGGTGAAGAATGACCCCTGTGGGCTACTATCATGTTTTATTGATGATTGTGTCTCGCTCTCGCGCTTTAATCCAGTAAATTGAGATATTTTTCATCTTTTTGTTGTGTTTGGAAATGCAGAGGGAGCTGCTTCTAATAGAGCTGTTGAATTATGAAAACAGTCTGCAGGATGAGTCAGACCAAGTAGATGCTGCTTATGCTATCTGGCATCTCTCTCCTGTGCCTCAGGAAAACAGTGAGAAGGTCAAAGGTCAAACAGTTTAATAAGTAGCTAAATCATGACTTGAAGTTGTGCAACTATATAACAGATTGAGTGGTTAGAAATAGGAAAGCAATCTGAGTTCCTCCCCTCTACCCTTTTGAATCTATCTGAAGAGCCTCTTATTTTTATCCCCTCTTGTGTTTTATCTCACTAACACTGAACAATACTTCTGTCTCCATCCCTCTGACTCTCTTCCTCTTGTCACACTGTAACCCCTTACCTCCCTCCATTCCTCCCAACAATCACTGGTGCACAAGACGAGCTCATCAGTGGCCGGGGGCCAACTGCTGCTTTTTTAAAAAGCCACTTACTTCAGATCACACATTCACAGAATAATTGCAAAATGTTGTCACCACCACTAAAATTATAATTGCTCCCTTTCTAAATTTAACAGAATAGATGAAAGTACTCCTGCAAGCTTTCAATTCCTTCATGCACGACTCAGGTGTGCACACACACACACACACACACACACACACACACACACACACACACACACACACACACAGAGGGAGTGAAGAGAGAGGATTCCCTTGAGATTGTTGCTCCTCAAACAGGAGACATTTACAAGTGTTCCATCTCATCAGCCCCCTCTCCCAGCTCCGCACCATCACAGAGGGAGGAATACAGGTTAAGTTGTGTGAAATCACTGTGACAGCACATGCAAATTCACCACAGCCCACCCACAATGGGACCTGTCAATCTAAGAGACTGTCTTCCTCCTTCTGTACAGGCCTGCCTATGTGCCTAATGAAAGCGAACCTTCGTCTTGGTGCCATCAGGATACTAAAGCGGCTCTGCTTGAGGCTGTTCGACTCCGGTCCCATATCTCATCTAGCCAATCGTAGCTCCTGGGCCTTCGTGCTTGTTCATTCTGTTAGTTGTACCACCGCATGTGTATGGATGAGATGTAATTTGCATGTTTATGCAAACCCTCGTCTCTGAACAACAACATACACATCCCTGAGAGCACTTACACTGGAGCGAGTTCACTTCTTACAAACAAATGCTATGCTTCCTTTTCTTGTGTGAGTGTGTATGATGTCCAAATATTCATACTTACAATATCTGCAAGATTACTTGGAAATTTGAAGCCTTTCCTGATGCTCCTGTTTTACATCCCTTAGCTCTAATCTCTACTCAGCATAATTGTCTAATCAGATGTATTTACTGATGCACACGAGGCTTTCTGCCTTCTATCATTCTCTACATACAGTAATCTCCTTGTGTTGCACCACATCTCCAATTTATTGACTTAATCTCCCCGTGGATTTATCGTCCACTCTGTTTCCTTATTTTTTCTTATATGTCTCTGTTTGATACAAATTACTTTTGTCTGACACATGAACTTACCTCCTGTTTTTGAGAAGGGGCCAGTCAGAGGTTGGCTGTCAGCTTACATGTGTTGTAAGAGCATCCACTTTATCCACTGCAGTCAGATGTTAGAAAGAAGTTGGATAAAGGAAAGTGCCAGGATTAATGCTGTTCCCTACAGACAGGAAGTATCAGATAGAGCGAGGGAAGTTTGGACTGAAGCAGAGTGTAATGTTACACCTATTATCACACACTGTCCCACAGCGCAGTGAGAGCCGCTGCTGTGTCTGCACACAGGGACGCACTGCTTGTACACATGAGAACACACTTTGTCACATGGAGCACACACAGGAATGTGCACAAGAACAGACAAGCACAAAGCTGACTATTATTTACAATACATCTTGTTTCTTACAACTCTTGTGAATAATATCGGGTGTTGTATTGAATACTGGAACTACTGTATGCTCACAAAGGTCAAACTCTGTCACCCTCCATGTTGTGTGTTTGTGAGTTAGATACAACCGAGTCCCCAGCCTCCTTTATTCGCCCGTTTGGTGTTTGTTGTCACAAGCTCAATTTGCATGTTGATATCAACTCATTATGATCTTTAACAGAGTTGATGAATGCAGATTATGCATCTTGGTACTCAGCTTCTTGCCGCAGTGGGTGCACATGTACGTACACATGCATATGGGCACACACATGCATACAAACACACACACTGGGATCTTAGATGAATATGTATGTCCTGCAGAGGCACTGAGAAGAAAGATGAACACAGTAGTGTACACACTGTATTGCCGTCTCCTCCAGTCAAAGCAGAATGAAGTAGCGCAAAGAAGTTAGAGAGAAATAGACTGCCGAAACGAAGGTGAGGGGGTCATCTGTTCTCTGAAGCATTATTCACTAGATATTACGTCTTTCTCTCCTGCTTTCTACTTCCTCACCTACTCCCAGTGGGACACGCTGCCTTCTTTTCTTTCTATTTCTTTCAGGCCATGAGTCTCAGCAGGGATAATAAGCTAATGTGATGAAACCAAATGAAGACGAGTGACGGCAGCGGGGGGAAAGATGTCAGATTTTCCAAAAGCGGAATGTCCAAGAAAGAGAAAGATAAATGGCTCCCACAAATTACAACAAACTTGTTGCAGTATCATTTTCCTTTTAATGGCTCTAAGTAATTAGACTAGATGCCACTTTTTACTTCCTCTACCCCCCATATGCCGTGCCTATCAATTAATCTCTGTGAGATGAAGTGATAAAAAGCCGAAGCTAGTTGGAGGCAGAGTGAGCAAAGGCCGACAGAGCGAGAATGAGCAAGGGATGACTGGATTTAGATGGTGGTTTTTAGGCTGCTCTGTTACCAAGCAACAAGCAGAAAAAGTCCTGAGTCACAGGGTTTCTGTGGTGAAAGCAGCTGATCTCACCAAGGTTGAGGTGAAAGGTCAACGCAGCCCTCCTTCCAAGAAAATATTGACTCAAAGCAAGTAAAGCAGCAGCAGAAGACAGTCAGGAAATACTGAAAGTGTTGGAGTTTGATGCTGCCGGGGCTGTTTGTTTGGATGCTTTTATACATGTTCTGTATACAGTATGTGCCCATGCTTATATGTCTCTGGTGGCCAGTTTGTTGTTGTGTATGCATGCACCAAATGCAATGTTTGTGTGTGTATATAGCTGAAGTGACCGGGTTAACCCCATCGCATGTGAATGTGAATAATTCATGGCATGAAGCCCATGAGACCCTCTTTCCTCAGTGTTACAAATGACTACCTTCTTGCCTGCATGCAGACACAGACTTCATGCTTCAGTATCTGGATGGCGAGGGCACGGGTTTCATGTTTATTTTATGTTTTCACAAGTGGAGAAACTTCCCAAGTGCCACAAATTATGCACTGGAATATAAATTATAGTGTCACTGTTGGATGGTCAACATCTCCAATGCAATGGACAAAGTAAAAGTTGTGAGATCAAGCATATTTTGACATTATGCTGATTTTTTAATGAGCACCACATTAGAAGGGTGCAGTGGATTGGGATGCAGCGGGGCAGATAGGACCCAACACAAATGTTCTGCAGAATATATTAACCTAGTGTTTAGCATCATTATTGAGGAAGAGGAAGGTGGATATCCCGCCGAGATGGGTTGGTGCGGAAGTGAAATCAGACTAGGAGGCTCTGAGAGGCTGTGCGGCTTAGTAGAGCTTTGGGCTAATTAACAGATGCTTGCGAGCTAAAATTCTGAGCTTCTGAAGAAAGTCTTTGCCTTTTGTTATGTTGTATTTGTGATGACTGACGTATCACATCTCAAACTGACTAATGTCTCCTTTCATGTTCTTCCCTTCCCCTGGGGGGCTACATGGGAAAGTTAAATATTACACTACTGTTGTGATATCTGTGTTGAGATGAAAGAGAGGAAGAAACAAAACAGTAAAATAGGGCATGAAGGAAGATGAAAAAAACTAGCCGACACATCAAAATAATGTTATTCTATCTGTCTATTAATGGCAAAATACACGCTGTGTTCCAGTTAGTAAAATAGATAGACACGCTGTATGTTGTCTGCAGTGTTTGGGTATTTCTAAAATAGCAAAACACATCTCGAACACGTTTATTTAAACTTGGATGTGAAATGCACTGGATGTAATGAAACAGCAATGTTTGTAGGAAGTGGTTGAACGCTTACATTAGCTGATAGATATATGCTTTTTTGTCTTGAAGAATGGCAATGTCCCTCCAGATTTTCACTATCCATCGTCTGTTCAGTTGCTGATCAATTTGCAAGCAACATAACATTATCCCAGCATTTAAGCTGGGATAATGGCTGCCGTGTCAATATGATCTATTTAGGAGTTTATTTATGTTCCCCTCCATTATTTTTGAATTGTTAAACTACATGTTCTTGTGAAAGTGCACAAAAACAAAATTCCAAAAGATTGAGATTTTTGTATTACATCAAAGATGGAAGACATGGGACAACTGGTACTGCAATTAGCTGAGGACGAGTCAACATCGCCAACAGTGACGGCAAATGCTGGTCCTGTGATCAGAGCTATTAATCAGTGGAAAAGCAGACAGACAGTGGGCGTACAGTGACTCAGCTCCTTCCTTGAAGTGTGTCTCATGGTGTGTGTGTGTCTGTGTGTGTGTGGGTTGGCCGGCAGCTCCCTGCGGTCCTAAAGATTGATGGGGGAAACCTTCACTGAGTCTCGATGATGAGTCATAGAACTGATTTCAGTCGTGAATGTGCCAAGGTTCTGGGTTGATCAGACAGATACAGATACACACACACACACACACACACATACACACACACACACACACACACACACACACACACACACACACACACACACACACATATACACACACACAAAGACTTTGATCATTTGTTGACTGGCAGGTGCTCTCTTCGTCTTTCTCTCTGAGCGCCACGTTAAATCTGCACAACGCTCCTCACTGAGTATGTGGCCCTGGGGGCTGATTTAATGGATGAATGAAGTGCTCACTAATAGCTGCACATACGTACCTGCTTGCACACACACACACACACACACACACATACTGTATACTTTCACAATACTCGAACATGCCACATACATGCACATATCTTAACACAAGGATGCATCCCTCTTCCCATGTTAACGGCAACACAAATGGCTGCCACTCTGCTCCTGTCAAGCAGTGGGGGGAGGATGGAGGGAGGATGGAGGGAGGAAGACTGCCAAGAACAGTGTATCAAAGGAGGAAACAGAGGAGGGAGAGCGGGAGAGAGGAGAGGCAGTGAAAGATGTTACTGTTATATACTGTCTGTCTCCAAATAGCAATTGTTTCATTTCTCCAGCTGGCATGTGTCTTGTTTAGTCTGTGCTCGTCCAACATGCTAAACTGTTTGTGTTCATGTGCAAGGAGGACGTTGAGCAGAGATGACTGGGCCAGAGACCAGTCACTTGTTTCCATACAGCTACCTCTAATCATCATGTCATGACTGGTATGATTGCAGAGGCAGAGACTAGGAGACTTTTACAGTTGAAGCTTTTATGACCTCCGGACCCGTTTAAGCTCTCGAAAGTCTTGTCTGTCACAAACTGTTTCTCTAATGGAGTAAATGTGTAATCATTTTAAAATCACGTGTTAAACAGGATCGTGATAAGATGCTAACTGTTCCTTCCATCGTCAGCACCACTGAGATCATATCGCTGAGACCTCACACACACGCCTCCCTAACATGGAAATTACCTTCATCTAAATGCAACATTTGTCGTGCTGCTGGGTAAATATTTCAGGTGAGCACGTGGGTGTTGTTCCACGCTTGCATGTTACTTGTATCTTCGTGGGGGGAAGGATAAGGTTAATGTACAGCGTGTGAGCGCTACGGAGGATTATTCAGATGGAGCAGGGATTTTCATCTGCTTCATCTAATGAACAGCTTGTAATCAAATCCACATCAAGGCTGCGCTGCCTGCCTACAATGTGCATCTGTGTGTGAGTGTATGTGAGTAAATCCCAGCGCACGTGTGTCTCCATGTATACCACGCAAGAAGATGGTTTTGATTTAAAGTGACTGAGCAAATTAGGGCTACAAGTTACAAACAAGTTAAGACGGGCCTATGTGCTTTGTGCTTTTGTCTATGTGTGCATTCATTTTTTTGAGTGTGTACAGCGATTGAATGGACATGACTCTCGTAGCTTGGACATGGATGTCAGTCTTGTAATCCAATCACGGGGCCCGTAAATCAAATTATAGAGAGCAGCTGAGAGATGGGTGTGTCTGTACAGTGCCAGGCAGAGAGATGGAGCTGTGCTCTTTGTGTAAAAACAGTTGCAAGGCAAATTCTCCTTGTTGAAGTAGAGAGTCGCTAACATTTTGAAGAATTACAAACTCGGTGTAATGAATCAGATCTCTTTAATACATGCAGCATGGAGAGAAGACCCACGGCGTTCTGTGCAGTCTTCCAGATCGTCTTGACCTGTGTACTGTCAGATGACAACAGAACAGTGGTTACATACGTTACGAGAGGTGTTACCCGTGCCCTCCCCAAGGCAATGATCCTCAGATGTTTATGATGACCATGCCTTCCCCGAGGCAGTGACCCTTTGATTTTACTGGAAAAAAAAGTGTCATCCCAGCTACCTTCCTGTTAACACCTTAGGCAAAGAGAATTGCCCCTCATATGACTTCCTGCCCTGTTCTAACCGTGACAACCCCCCACACATCCTCTCACATCTGGATATGTTCTCTACCGTACATTGATTTCTGAATCCACACAGTGTTACCAGGAGTTGTACAGCAGGAGTTGACAACGGCGGCCATGTTGGTCAACTCGTGGATGATTAACACCGAGAATTCACTCTTGCAGTTGATAAATAAGGTATCCAGTTGGCTGTGGGAGGTTGACAATTAGCCGTAGAGAAGTTCTGTGAAAGTAGCCCGCTCCTAATTTATACATGTGTGTCCAATTTCTTTTTCCAGTCTGGCCAAATGTATTGTAAATGTAATAAATCTTCCATATTTGCATAGATGTGTGATACATAGAAATGAGTAATTATAGAAACCGGAGGCCCTCAGGTTTACAGAAGCCGTCGGGGAGAATGAAAAGAAAGAACAAGTGGAGACACTACTTGTCAGAGGAGAACAAGAATGTTCTGATGAAAATGTTCTCAAATTAATCAGAGAGAAACCACTCTCCTCATTTTTTCGCCTGCTGCTTCCTTCCATTTGATTCATTTCCTAATGTAGACAAATGTATGGTGTCACATTAAGGTTTTGTGTGGGCTTGTTTGTTACTATTTCACAGCCTTTCCTAATGTGACACCAACAAATGGCCGTGGACAGCATGCGTGTGTTTCTCAGAAGAAGGATTGGATGGGGAATATGAGAGTAAGAGAGAGAGACAGAGAGGCTGCTTGAGTTAAATTGGAAACGTAAATCCTTTTTGTATGATGCCAAATCATCATGAATGTAAAAATTGTGCAGCTAAGAGTGGGGAGGAAGACAGTTGAGGAGAATTGAGGGATAGTGTGAGAAGTGGGGCAGTAAAAATGTGGAAAAAATGAAAAGAAGTCGGAGAGAATATACGGAAATAACAAAGTGTATGTGGCACTTGAATGTAATTGTATGTTTTAATTTTCAGTATTTTTTGCCGCTCGTTTGTCCTCCATCCCTCTTTTCCATCTCAAACAAACAGGTGCAGATGCAGGAAATGCTATTGAAGCTCTAACTGAGGCGCTGGAAATGAAAACCACATCTCACCCGTGCGGGGTTGAACTAAAAAGCCACCTTGTCACAAAGTTCTCATCTAAAAAGCCCCAGAGTACAATTAGCTAACTCCACATGGCTGCTAAAAGGGTCTTAAGAGATGTGGGTTTCACTTTGAATAAGGTTAGCTGCTGCAGTGCCGCTGAATAAGGTTAGCGCTGCCCTTGTATATCCAAATGGGGTTAGCGATTGCAGCTTGTGCTTTGGTAATCATGACGTTTGTTCTCCGCTGAATGCTAACGTCGATGCTAACCCAGTTTCGTCAATGCTAACGCTGTCTTCCAAATTGAATTAATTCACAGGAGGATGTCAACAATAACCCCTAGAGCGCATATGAGAGGGAACAGCTGAATCCTGAGTGTCTGTGCTTCTTTTTGACTCTGATACAAACGAAGCCTCCCCTCGCCTCGTCTCGCAGTGCAGACTGTGTCTATTTAAATGTGTCTTTATAATCTTCCCCCTTTTTACTGAAAATCAGAAGCACATTCACTCCACATGCGGCAAATACTTAAACTGGTTTGAAAAAGCAGAGAGATGTATGTATATGCATGCGAGTGTGACTGTGTGCGAGTGTGTGTTTCTATGAAGTAAAGTTAATGTTATGCATTAGCTAAAAATGTCTCCCCTCATCACAAGAGACCGGGTTGTATAATCCAAGCCTGTTTGAAGTATTAGTGTGTGTCTGTGTGTGTGTTTGTCTATACAGTACATGCGTGCACACTCACACTGTGCACACTAGTGCACGAGCATATGTGCACATGCCTGCCCAAATGGATTATTTGCTGTGTGCAAGAGATCCAACAGCTTCAGCCAATTCTAATGAACCAATTATAGTAAAGTCTTTTCCTCCTCTTCTTCTTCCATTTGATAGTGAGAGTCATACTGTGGACTAAGCTGCTTTACTTTATTGCATCTCATTAACTTAACCAAAACAATGTTTGAAGTCCAAATCAGCTGTTTGAAACGAACGTGGTATCAAAATGAGGTCCAGCCCCAAAGTTAACCAACAAACTGTGACTAGAAACTAAATTTAATGTTCAAATTAGCGTGCAGTTAACTGTAATGGGTTAGAAGGAGGTCTATTTTGATTAAACTGTCTTATTTAAAGGTCACATATAAGTGAGATATCCATGTTTTTTTTGATTGAGGTCTAGGTGCCGTATAAATATGTGGCAGTATCAAAACGTTTCCATGGAGAAATGCACACAGCCTGCGTTCAGAATAACGAGCCTTTAAAGGAGAAATCAGGACATTCAGGAGGTCATGATGTCATAACTATACAGTCACCAGCCTGAGCCAAAAACACCAGCAGAGACGATGTGGTCTGGGCTTTTTGTGAGAGGGGCCTTAAAGAGTCAGTCGCTAAACTGAATAGAGGTGCTGCAGCAATGGACAGTATGAGAAAAAAATATATAATGTAAACATTTTCTACTCAACGGCCAAAATAAAAGTGTGAACATAAAAAAAAATAGCATAATGTGGGATGTTTAATTCATACAAGCTCTTTCACCTGCACCCAGCATATGACAGAAGGATTGATAGGGTTAATATTGTCTTTTTATTACTGCAAGGTTTATCTGCTGCTATAATAATGTTCATCGAAGTGGTACTGGTTTTCATTCTTGGACCTGTAGATCAATTATTAGTGAAGACTGGTATATAAATCAATAGCACAATAAAGCTTTAAAGGTTAACCTCCTTTACATACAAACAACTATTTGAAGTCTTATCCCTAATTGTCCAACAGTAATGGCACAAAATGGCTCCAGAGACTCTCTCCCGGGCACTCTACCCGTCAGCGATGTGCTGGAGTCCATCACTCACATTTGACTGACTGCACTGGCTGTCCATCATCGTTAGATTAGTCATTCGTTATACTCTTAGTCTGATGTGGATTTTGAATTCAAAAGACCTGAAGTTTACCTCATACTAAATTAATTTTCAAACCTACATTTGTTTTCTTATTTAAGCCAGTAAAGTTGATGATTTTAGGGACATCTTTGATCATTATTAAAGAGTGAATAATGTTGAGCAACAGAGACATTAGTAAAGTGGGGATGATGTGCGACAGAGGTCCTTGGCAAGACTTGAACCCAGGGTGTTTTTGTTTGCATGTTAGGATGTCATGTGGTTTGTACCATTGTTTCTGATGATGTGTCCTTCTAGTTATACTCTGCCAAACAAGATTTAATTTTCTTTAAGAGATGCATCATATCAAATGTACTTAACATCAGATAACTTTGATGCTGTTGCAGCTTGTGTTGGGACAGGTGCTCATTGTGCTAAACTTAGATCAGTCAGAGCAGTGCTGTAATTACTAAAGGTGTTTGATTTATCTTTATTTAGGTTTACGTTAAATCTCGTGTTCAGTTAGAGTATGTTTTTGTGTTTCATACTTCAAGTAAGACTGCTGGCCTGTGCTCTGTGTTGCCATAGGAACCACAAAGGTCAATAGGATGTCTTTTGAGTGGGTCTGTGAAAGCTTAGCGTCGGACACAAATTTATCTGTCTGAGCAACAGAGAGAGAGAGAGAGAGAGGCTTTTCTGTTGCTTCCATTTCTTTTCTACATCCGGAGTCTCCCCATTGTGGTCCTTCCCTCACAGTAAACCTCCTCTCCTCTCCTTCTTCTCACCCCTCACTGGTTTATAGACAGATCTCATCTCCTCTCTTGCACCACACATTGTACTTCTAGAAAGGCATTCTCATCGACACTGACAGCTATCTAATTGCCCTTGCATCCTTATGAGTAGCTGTGGAGTGTGCATCTGCCACCCCCCCCCAGCCCCACCAACCCCCTCCACCTCACCCCAATGCTATTACCGGAGCTGGTTCTCTGCTACGTTGTGTGGTATTTTATAGCGTGTCTTTCATTGTGCGCTGGCTGTAGCCAGTGGTGTCTCTTCAACTTACAGCTCGATAGAGTAGTTCAGAACGGAGGATTTCTGTCAGTGATTGGAGATGAGACGAGGAGGGAGGAAAATGAGCAGGGAGGAAGAGCTTGTCCCTTATACATTAATTTAATAGGTGTTTCAGTGCTCTGGCACGTCAAAGGGAGTGTGTTGTGGTGGTGTTGGTGCACAGATGGGCTTCACAAATAGCAGTGTGATAAAATGTAGCCACTTGGATTTATGCATTTCTACACAGACCACACATACACACACACACACACACACACACACACACACACACACACAACAATAGTTTCTGAGAAAACATATTCTGGTGAATTCTTTCCAATTTTAAAAGAGCATATTTGATTTGCATTAGTGAGACATTTTAATAAGCATTGAAATGAAAAACACAAACAATCCTCCGCACATGTGCACACACACATACAAACACAGACACACACACACACACACATACAGAGTTTGATGAGACAGATGGCAAACGGCTGGTGGATAAACCAAACTGTCCGTGTTACATTTAGGTGTAATGGTGCGGTTAATGATTCTGCCTTGCTTGAATGCTATAGAATATTACATAAATTACAATGTATGCATTATCAGTTAGTGTGAGAGACAGAAGAATTTATCTCAGTTTGAGGAGCTGTTCATTAGCCCTCTCTCCCTGGCAGCGAGCGATATGAGAGTCTAAATCAGCCACACAAAGCATCAAAGTTTTGCCCTGAAACTTGGTCTGTTTTTAGCCTGACCCGATTGGATTAGCTGGTTATTAGGATGCATCGCTGAGCTTCAAGGCTACAGCATGTTTTATAACATCCAAACCTCGTAGTGGGTGGATTCAGCTACACGTCCTTGGAGAGAAAGACAGCGAGAGGCACAGACAGACCGTGTGTGTGTGTGTTGGCATATGTGTGTATTATGTGTGCCAGTGTATTGTGTTGTATTTAGTGTCTGTTTGAGAAGGATCAGATGGACAAACCTCCTCTGAGTTTATTGATTCTGTACTATCCTATCCTCCCAGAGGGACAATAACGCACTCTGTCAGTACTTACTACACTTTTGTGTATTTTTCAGTCGGTGTGTGTGTGTTTGTAATCACCCTACATGAGCACTATCAGGGGCTGTGTTATGTTGTTTGTTGCTACTTCTGTGTGATTCCCCTGAGAGTACATGAGGCACTGGGATTATCCTGGCCAGTCTCACATCACCTGAACCAAGTCATCAGTCACTATAGAGTGTGTGTGTGTGTGTGTGTGTGTGTGTGTGTGTGTGTGTGTGTGTGTGTGTGTGTGTGTGTGTGTGTGTGTTTGGAGGAATGCATGCACACATAATTCATATCTTCCCTCTGTTGTGTGACAAGATGAGAGGATTTGTCAACATGCCAAAGCAATCACTCTCAATGTGTGTGTGTGCACATGCATGTATATGTCATTTGTACCTTTTCTCCCAGTACAGTCAAAAAGATTTGAAAAATTGAAAAAAAGTGTACATAATTCATGTTACCAATCTTGTTATTTCAAACTCAGTTATATCTTACGAACATCCTAAAAGTAATAATCCTGCTTGGCTGCTCTAAAAGATGGAGGGAATTCAGATGAGGAACATTTTATTGGGACAATTTTGTTGTTACACTCATAAAAATAATAATAATGGTAAGCAGTTGGGTAAACAACAGTAGTGCTGGAGACAGTGCGGACAGATGAATGCCAATCACTCGCATATTTTCCGGTCATTTATAGAAATACAGATATTCTGGGACAGGGTGATTCAGAGATTTTACTCTACAAGATTCCCAGGGACTATTGGATTGTGTACTTTGGTCTGATATGAAGAGACATAATTCAAAACATCTCTCTCTTCAAAATCCTGACACTGGCTTGTACAAAGGCCATCACAAGAAGCTGGTTGAAATGTGACCCCCCCTAGCTCAGGACATCGCAGAAGAAATATACTCCATCCAGAATGGATCAAAGGATGTAAGGAGAGTGTAGTGCCGCCCCCCCATTCACATTTTTATTTGATTTTTTATTTATCTTTATTTACATTTTCTCTTTTATGAACAATTCTGTTTTGTTTTCAGTATAAAAGAACCAGCGAATAAATACAAAGTTAAAACTTCACAAAAAGAAACCTGCTTGGCTACAATAGAACATTTTGACTTGTTATGGTGGGAGAAGCACCGGTGTTACTAATAACATTAGTTATCGTTCTATTTTAGTATCAGAGTAAGTCATGAAAGTGAACCAGCAGGCAAAATACCAGGACCATTAAACTGAAGTGACTAAGTGGAAATGTCAATCGTCAAACATATCACTTCCTCAGATGACACAAACTTACTATATAAGCCACACTGTGTATTCTAAGTATATGTAAATAAATTAGATTGCTGCTGTGCTGCA
The DNA here is from genome assembly GCF_965226575.1 of Pagrus pagrus. NCBI lineage: Eukaryota > Metazoa > Chordata > Actinopteri > Spariformes > Sparidae > Pagrus > Pagrus pagrus. Next base: position 8,995,037 of record NC_140190.1, on the reverse strand, counting down.
TGCTGCACACAGCTGCAAAAAAACATTCACTTACAATACAAATGTAAATAATTTATGTGCATAACAAATCTCTCGACACGTTTCTAGTTTCTTTCTTTTTAATGAGCCTGAGAATGAAAGAAACCCAAATAACAGCCTCATATTGAGAGAAAGTCTCTTAAGGCTGCAGTGATCATCCTTGGAGCAATGAGCGAGACTTTTACAGAAGGTTGTGTGCTCTGTGTTTGAGGCCATCTCGAAAAAAGACACTCCCCGTAATCCTTGAAGGAAAAACATCTTATTGCAAACTATAAAAACATCTTTTGTTAACTTTAGCCTGTTCACCCCGTCACGGTTTGAGCTGTCTTGCTATGTGTGGGTTGACATGTGATTTCAAAGTAAAACAAAGAAACGACAACAAATGTTATTGTTTATGAGTGGCAAAATCTTATTATGCTAGACAACATATAATCGTGACTTGAAGCAAAATTGTTTCAACTAAAAATGCATAAATTTGCTGAATGAAAAGGAACCAAATTCCAATCCTTGTTTCCATGAAAGGGGACAAAGCTTCTGTGAAAAGTCCTCATGGTCTGAGTCAAGTCAAGACTGTAATTTATTTCCAGTAGTGATACAGATCTGTAATAGAGTGAGTGTGAGAGAGAGCCAACATGCGCTCTACATTGAAGCCATTCTATTCCTTGAGGGGGGAGGGTGCCTGTAGGACACAGCCAATCAGATCTAGGCTTAAAGGGCAGGGGTCAGAGGTCAGGGCTGCAGTGACAGCAGCACACTCTGAGACCTCCTCTGGCCAGGTCTCATCTAAATGCTGCACTCGGGTCAGATTTGTGATTGTTGCACCGGTTTCAGGAGTTACTCGCTGGGCTGGAGAGCTGATTTGTGATCAGACAGAGAATAGTGATTTATTGAGGTCGGCTGGGGGGTAAAAGGTGAGGTAATTGGTTGTAAAGTGGAGATTTGAGGGTATAAGAGCAATGAATTGTGGTCTCAACTGTGTCGCATAGGTTTCAGGTAGTGTTGCCGTACCCCCTCGAGGCAGCACAGTGCCACAGTCGTGCGGTGTTTGAACTTTATAAAAGATAAATGATTATTTCAGAGAAGGACACTCCAACCTCTAAACACTGGCAGAGGCTATTTTTTAATATGCTTGCTTACTAACAGACCTTATTAAATAAATTAGGATAGAGGTTCTCAATTTTGGTGCCAATATAACTTCAAGTCCAATTTGTTTTTCGACCGTAGCACTAAATTGCCGGGATTGAAAAAGAAGTCCAAGCCCTGACAAATTTGTCATAGACTTGGATCACTGCTTCATTATATATCTCATTTTCTTTCTCCAATATTGTGGTGTGTGTAATTTCCCTGCAAATAGCCAAAAAGGATATATTAGTGTTATCAGGCTTTGGGCTCTGATCTGCATGGATACATTTGAAGGTCAGACCTCATAGAGGAAATGGAAATAAAGAGCATAATTTAATCTCAAGTGTATTGTAATAAAACTAGACACACAAAATGAACAGCAGAGACAACGTACGGTCCATTGTTTTAAAAGCTGATAGACTAATTGTGTTGCAACAAGGACCACTTTGGAATAAGAGAACGCTTCCAGAGACACATAATGAAATAGAAAGCGAATGGACGGGGGATATGGAAGTGCTTTGTGAGTGTGTGCGACAGAGAAACACACTCCCATGATGATAGTGTATGTCTGTTTGTTTTCCTTGTATGTGTATTTTAACTATCTTTACTCAGATTGAGCCTGAGAGGAGGTCTCTGGCAGACTGTGTTTTGTCTCCCATACAGGCTAATAATTGCTAATGTGTTAGCTGTTTTGGTGCTGCTTTCACAGAACGTGCCAGACTTTCAGAGGATAAGCAACCCCTCTTTAATTTGCACCTTGTCTTCATAAACGTGTGAACAACAGCGACGGAGTGCTCATGTGTTAAACAAACCCTGAGGGAATGGTCTTTAAAAAATGGCTTCTATGATGGTAGTTTAAAAAGAAAATAGGTGTTAGAAAAGGGAAGATGAGGGCACCATTAAGAGACAATATGGTGGATTCTCTGAGAAGCCAACAATAAATGTGTTGGTGTAGAAATTCTACTCTTACTTATAGTATTTTCACCCCGAAAAGATGCGGCGCAGATTAAAAATGACAGTGATTCATCTGAGGTTGAGCTCCACCGATAGATATGTGAAACAAATCGCCGGCAATAAAAAAGACAATTTTGTTCCTAATGTGGGGGATTGGGCCTTTGTGACAGTCTCTATAAAGAGACTTAACGTCCCCCTCAGTAAGTCCCCTGTCCCAAAGCTTCCCTGCCACCTCTTCATACATATACATGGCTGCTAAAGAGATGGTTCATGAATACTATCAGGGAGCAGCTCTCTGATAGTATTGTCTGTGTTCCTACGTGAGTGTGTTTGAGAATGTGTGCCGCGTCTCATCATAAATGCTATTACTGGCTGTATGTATTCAGCTGTTTTGCATGATCATCTTCAGTCGCCGTGTCATCCGTGCAGCAGACATAGTAACCAGTGAAGCTTCGTGTTTATCAACCTGAACAGTCGTGTGTTTTTATAACCATCGCTGCCTGGACAGGTGGCTTCACACCAGTAGCTTGTGTGTATGTGTGCGTGTGTGTGTGTGTTTGTGCACGCGTGTAGGGTTTTTAATCTATGTGTGTGTGTCCATGTGGGTAAAGTCTTTTAATGCAATTGTTTATCAGAGGAGTAGCCTGAGGGCAAAAATCTTTCTCTTTCACACACAGACACACTCACTCACACACACACACACACACACACACACACACACACACACACACACACACACACACACGCCCTTTAATGAAATGTTAGCTGCTATAGAGTTTTGTAGTCGGCCTCTGTTGTGAGTCTTTATTAGTAGTGACTCAGTATTGTCTATGTTCAGGGGGAGTTAGCTGTGTTAGACTGCAGCTGCCAGCCTTCTCTTTATTACGCTGTGCTGTAACCGAGCTGGAGCTCTAGTCCCTAGCTTGCTCTCTGTTTCTACGTGTGTGTAAGTGTGTGTATACGTGTTCGTACCTGTGGCAGCTGTCATGAGCATGCTGTCTAATCATCTAATGTGTCACTCTTCACAGTGGAACAGATTCCATGCTTTGGTCGCTGTCACTCTACCAGGGAGCCATCACACCTCTCTGTTTAGTCAATGAGCCTTTTTAATTGCACTGCAGTTGAAATATGAATTTGTGTGTCAAGGATACTCTTTAATACAGCCGCCTGCACATGTATATTTCAGTATGTGTTATATGTGAGGTCACTTGAACCTTTTTATACCAATGATAACCCAGACAAACGCAGGACAGACAGACAATGAACTTAGCTTAAAGATGGAAAAACAAACTACCTTTTTAATGTTTTTGGTTGCCAACAACCAACAGTTTGTGCTCAACTTGCCTCATTATTGCTGCTTTAACTGCAGTAACTATGAGTGGATTTCTGACACTGACAATCCCTCTCCAGAGATGGGGACTTGAGTCTGCAACTTGGACTTGAGTTGCACTTAAGTCGCACACTCAGTGACTTGAGACTTGACTTGAGACTCACCCTCAAAAGACTTGAGACTTGACTCAGACTCGAGATTTGGGACTCGTGAACAATCTCTATTTTTCATTTTTTGGCACATCAACATAAAAAAAAATTACCGATGAGCTGAATGTCATTCCCTCATGCGTAACCTTATGCATCTGTTGATAAATGAAGATAAAGAATGCTGGATCGACCACATCAAACATTATCAGGCACCTGAAAACAAACGAGGATAGGTCAGTCACTTGGTAATGTGAAAGATAACCTCGCCTATGGACGGTTAGCAAACATGTTTAGCTCAGCATCGACTAAGGTTAACATTAGCTTGCTACTAGCTTTGTAGCTAAGGTTCTTAGAGAAAAGCATGGTTTTGATGGGTTTCATTCCAAAACACAAACATTTCTTTCAGGAATAAAAGTCAGCTGATGTTTACTGTTAAACAACACAGACAATTGTAGCCACAAAAATGCTTTGAATTCCTCAGATATAGCTATGCAGTGTCCTAAGCAGACCGGATGGCATGCAGCAGATGAAAAAATGCTCATTGCAACCATAAAAGAGTTGAGACTTGACTTGGACTTGGCCCTCAAACGCTTGAGACTTGACTTGGACTTGCAAAAAATGACTTGTGAGCATCTCTGTCCCTTTCACACGGAGCTGTGTGAAAAGCTGATTGGCAGCTTTCTGTATCAAAGAGTCAGAGCAGCATTTTTCACATGACAAGTAAGCTGCCTTTAGATCAACTTGTGAAGACAGCATTTCACAGAGTCCGTGTTTGTGTGAGGGGGGGTGCTTCAAAAAACATCTTCCACATTTTGCCTCTGTATATACTGTAGGTATAAGGAAGCATCCATAAAACATTGTGTATGTTTACTTTGATCCTCAAATCTGTTGAAGGTGCTGAGCCATTAAATCTTTTGATGTGGTGCTTCCGAAATTCCTGTTTTTTATAACTTCTCTTGACAATTGACAAGATTTTTACCAGACTGGATGGTATCTTTGTTGCTGCGACAGCATGTATAGCTTGATATTCGTATTAATAAATCATTTATTATACACAGCCACTACCATAGTACGTTTATACTTCTTTTCCCCCCGCCTCTGTATGCGAACACTCTGTATCTGAATGTAAAACCTCAGCATTGAAACATCTACTGCTGCTACTATTGAGCATTTACTACATGGCTGTCTAGCAGGAAAGGATGCTCAGAGAGTTTAGATACTACAATCGCTTTAAACAGCAACTTTATGTGATACTGTCCAAACTGTCTATATGACAACACTAAACGCATATGATTTTGATTAATTGGACCTTCACTGGTGAAAGACTTGATGATGACAGTGACTGGATTGCTACTGGGGCAGCGCTGTGACTGGAGGCTTGAGAAGGTTGGCAGTGTGTGACGAAGGAGGCCGTGCTCTCTGACAGACCTGGCTCCAACGCTGTCTAAAATATATGACTCCAGGTGATGCGCAGTGCTAATTAAAATTGATTACAGAGCCCTGCTGGTTTTGTACCCTTCAGTAATAGTTCTCCTCCCTCTGTACTCTAGTTCAGTCATTCTCTTCATTTTTATCATCTTTTTGCGTACCCCGCTCTTTGTCATTTGGTGCTTTATTCCCCCTTTTGTGACAAGCAGGTTGTCGATGCATCTGACAGTGATTGTTAAAATATTGTCCTTTATTACAGCGATACATCATCGCACGCACATCCACACACCATCACAGGCACACAAGGATTTCTCGGCATGACCTTATTAAAAGAAGTCATCATCATTGGAGGAAAGAAGCTAAGTGCTTCTGGAGAAAATGACACCGCTGCTAATGAAGACATTGCAATGACTTCCTCAATGAGCATTAGAGACCAAGACGGTGAGAAGAAGATGTCAAATCAGCAGATAAAAGAACAAAAGAGAGGAGGACCAAGGTAGAGGATAGAGGAGCACACTGGGCTGCATCTTCCAGTCAGCACTGATGAATTGACAGGTAATTGTGATGTAGCTTTCGTTTGTGTCCAGCAGTCTGTGGTCAGGGCTAGCTTGTCTGCCCTGGCTACCTTGACTTTCAGCTCATCCATCTTCTCTTCAAAATATCTCTCAGTGGCGTAATGTGCTCGGGCTCGAGGTATCGAACAAAATATTTTTTTCCGGGTGCTAGTTCTTATTGTGGTCCTCATTTGACTTTGTTGTTTTCTGGAGAAAATAATCCCACACCGAGCTTTGCTTAGCACACTCATATATATATATTTTTACTGCAGACTGCATCCCTCAACCAAGGGGGGGAACAGGTGGTCATGTGGTGAGGAGAGGTAGGTGTAGCTGCCGAGCCACAGAGATGCCAGGTGCAGTAAGAGGGCTGCACCAATGAGAAACAGACAACAGAAGCCTATCCATCAGCTCCTCGTTCTCCTTGACCACCTGTATCTCTGAGCCATTCTGTCAACGTCTCAACCAATAGATTGATGCGGGAAACATTTTTCCTCCAAGCCTGAAGTCTTTTTCATAGCTTTATTTTTCACCGTCTCAGCCTGTGTTCGTCTAGTAGCTCACATCCTCTCATCGCTCTGCAGGATCCACAGCGTTCACACAGAGTCCACAGGTTTTGATTTGTGTTTCTGTACTCAAGCAGCTGATAGTGTGTTTACGTGCGTTTCTGTTTATTTTGTGTGTGTGTGTGTGTGTGTGCACACTACGTGCATATATGTGTGTTTCTCTACCTGCCCAGGCTTGGGATTAAATGTCAGTCTCTCAGATTGATGTTCTCGCTGATAGAACGCCACAGCAGGAACGAATCCATCGCAGCTTACAGAGGGGAATAGAAAGACACACTTGAAAGAAACACGTCGAATATCAAGTCCAGAACGCACGTGAGTCTTCCTCACAAGCAAAGGGGTGTGTTGACTCCTGTTGGTCCATATTCAGCATAGGATGAGATTCTAGGAGAGCGCATCAGCAGAAAAGGGCAGAAGGTTAAATGCTTCCTTTTTCAGCACATGCAGGGGTCACACACTGGTAATGTGCTGTGAGTGGCTGGCAGCGCGCCACGCAGAAAGGGCACGCTTCTACAGTTTCAGCGAAGTGGAAGAGCAGGGGAGGGCTTGTGGGTGTGTGTGTTTGGGCGTTTCTGAGTATGCGAACATATAGGAGTGTGTGTGTGTGTGTGTGTGTGTGTGTGTGCGTGTGTGTGTGTGTGTGTGTGTGTGTGTGTGTGTGTGTATGTGTGTGTGTGAAAAAGAGAGAGAGTGTAAGTGTATAAAGAGTGAGTGATTCATGGCGGAGTCCAGGGGATGATGTACCTCTGCTGCAGTTTTGGCATTCATCCATTTTTTGAGAACAATTTTATCAGACTCTCCTCTGCGGATGACCTCACTATCGGTATGTGTGTGTGTGTGTGTGTGTGTGTATGTGTATGGGCATTTGTGTATGACTTAGCTAGTGTATATGCAGTCATGCAGGATCTTACATTATATGTGGGTGGGGGACACTAGTGATGACACAATTAGACATGTAACCAAGCAGGCAGTACACAGAAACGTAACAATTGTGATAACCTATTAATCATTAAAGTCATATATCAAGCAAATCTGCCAAATATTTACTGGTTTCAGTGTATTATTGTATGTAATACATGTTATATTTGTATAAAATGTGAAGATTTGCTGCTTTTCATTTCTTTTTTTCTTTATGTCTTTATGATTTTTGGATCATCTGTCAAACAAAAGGAGCAGTTGACAATTTGACTCACTGAATCCCTCTCTGTGTTTTTCCCCTCCTGCTCTCCTCTGGAACAGCTGTAAGAGGTTAGTACCATCTTATCTCTGTTTCTATCACCACTCTTGCACACTGTGACAGATAGTGAACAAGCTCTCTTTATGTGGGTAGTATGGGCGAATGACACGAAAAGGGCCCGGAGAACTATTATATGGCTTCTGTTGGCTCCTTTTCCCCCATAAATTATGGTTTAAGATCCTGAATAGCCCTCCGTCCTTCTTGTAGGATTTTATGGTCGCAGACAACAGTAACTGTATGTTTTCAGTGCACCCACAAGAGCCCCACAGTAATACGAGATTTCTCATTTCTGGACTGAAAAAGACCTGCATGCTACATTTTCAGGCATTAAGGCGGAACTAGTCACGCTGGAAAATGTAATTCATTTCACAAAGTCCCATATTGTCCAGACTCTCAAGTTTATACATGAGCCTATCTGGCCTCTACAAATCCTCAAAAAGTGGAAATGTTCTTAGCGAGCAGCAGCTGAGGAGCTGTCCTTGGTGCTGAACTCACAGGAGATTTCAGAGTGGGAATTTACTGTCTCTGCTTAGGTTTTCTGCTGCAACACTGGGTAATAAATGTGCTGTGTGGGACACATGATTGTATCTAAGACATTATGAGAAGTCGGTGCTGCTTTTATGTGGAGTAGACAGTTTGTGGCAGAACTCAGGAGATGAAAATTTGTTTTTTCCCCACTTTGTTTTTTGTGGCTTTGGCGACTGTTTGTCTAAGTTTTATTTTCCTCCTCGCTCATACGCTCATTCTCTCGCTGCGATGCAAACATGCATTTCCTCCTCCCTCCCTCTATCTGATGTTGTCAGTGTGCATTTGTGCCAGATCCAAATATTCAAAAAAACAATCAATCACGGTTCGACATGATTTCAGTGTTTGATGACTGCCTTATGCACTTACACTTGGGAAATGTTTATCAAACAGACAGACGGCATGAAATAAATATTAGTGCACGTTTGGTCTTCTGCCTCTATGAATACTTTAAGGCAGAGCTGCACATCCAAGCTGCTGTGTCTGTGAGGAATGAAGCATTAGTTGATCTGACGCCGGCTGTGGATATGTGGAATTCTGATTGATTTGGCTCGGTCTACAGGACAACAGTGGATGTAGCTGCATTGCATCATGGTGCTGCTGTCAGACAGAAACCTCATACCTCCACTGTTGATGTTTTATTGTTTCTGACTGGAATTGAATCCTGCTTTTCTGAGTTCTGTTGTTTTTTTTATGACCAAAGGGCCCACAGGGACCCATTACAAACCCGTAGTGTAGTTTCAAAATGCCCCGGCATCAATTGGAATATCTGACTGGATGTTACTCAGTTCCTCACAAAAAAAAAAACCACACACTTCAGCAGTACAAGTCTGGAGTCTGACAGCAGCAGTAGGTGTGTGTAAACAGATGGCGGAGAGCAGAGATGGCAGAAGGCTCAGAACTGTCTTCACTTCCAGCTCATCTCTCTCCATGTACGGGAATGTTAGCTCACATCACACTGAGAAGCGCCTTAAGCAACATCTTTCCTGCTGGTCCGCATTCCTCAGCACAGCACAAATATACAGCACGCGCACACACAGACACATACACACACACCATCTCTAACACTACACTCTCCTTTCCGGAGAAAAGAAATGTGTGCCAGATGTGTGGCACCATGTGTGTACCATATCTGTATACTGTTGTCCATCTGCCTTTATTCTTGTTTGTATGTGTATGGAAATGTATGTGCGTGCGTGTGTGTGTGTGTTTCTCTGCTGTAAAAGACACACTCATTAGATGTACATTCTGAAGCACACTAATTAACAGCCTCGTTAAGACTCAAGCAGCTCTCCTGCTGAGGCTGAGGAAGGCAGGCCGTCAGACACACACACATGCACACATTGATTTGCACACATAGGCGTACAAATACACTCAACATATGCACATACATAAGGAAACATATCCGAATGCACAAACGTGTAGAGATACAGCCGCACATACTGATGGCGAATGCAAACACACACCATCTTATTGCACACTTGCAAATAAGCTCTTTTTTAATCTAAACACCATCCATCACTGTGAGAAAGATCCATGTTCTGCTGTTTTGCATGAGCATTAATAAAGGTCACGCTTTATGTCTGGAGAGATTGTGCCGTTAAGCTGTAACACTGTAAAAGGAGTCAGCTGTGACTTCTGTCAACTCACACGTGGCACAATATGTCTGATTTCCCACAGAGCATTTACATGTAAACCACAGCAGTATCGCAACACGGTGATTCCCACGCGCCCCCCCTTCCCTTTTTCACCACTTTTGTCCCTAATATGCATATGCAAATTTGGTGTAATTATAGTTTATTCCATTAACAGCACTGCAATTAGGAGAGGCAGTGGTCATGCAGAGGAGAAACTGAGGTCAAAACAATATTTAGACATGCCTAAGGATTAAAATAATCTCCTCTCTCATGACGAGAGCTGGGTATCATTTAAAAGGTTTGAAACAGGCTCCTGAACGGTACTTTTTTCGATACCACTTTTATGAAATCCATTTTAACAAAAGATTACATTACACATACAGGCGGTGAGCCTCGACTTTGGGCGTAACTCAGTATTGTTTCTGCATTTATCGAGACAGCCAATCACCAGCACCATTACATCTTGGCACAACAAGTGTGCTGCATGCTTATTGGCTCACTGACACTGATGAGATTAACTCCTTAGTATCGAGGCAATTCAGTCGTTGCTATAGAAGTATTGAAGTTTGATGCTGAGCCCAACGGTCCTCGTGATCAGATTAAAGGCTTTAGTTTGATTGATAATAGATTTTTTTTAACTTTTAATGCACCAGATAAGTTCTTGTTCGTATTTCTTCTGATCTTTCATCACATCTCGTGTTTGGTAACTGATGTAACAGTTTTGCTATTTGATTTGTGTGTTATAGCTGTTTCATGTGACAGCCCTGTACGCACTGTGAAGGCTTTGCTTCCAGGATTGTTCCTGTGTTGATGTATTTGCAATGCTAATGTGATTTTGAATGACATGTCCTGGTAAATAGGTGCGAATGCATAAACACTCTGAAGGACATGTTTGCTGTAGATGCCTCCTATTATGTCTAAATGTATATCTCTCATCTCTATCTGTATACATGATAGTAATGGGTATGACAGTATAATGCATTTTAAATGCCTGACAGAGAGGTAGAACTATGGATCTTTATTCTCTCTATGCCTTTGGTTATGCATGAATGCCCATTTAAACGCACACGCACACAGTAAGACACACACACAAACAGTGTAAAGGCCATTTGCTACTTGCTGCATTCTGTCTTCATGCCGCTGCTCTCACCAGGCGACTCACAGATCCCATAATTTAGCCCTTATCTTGCTGGCGGAGGTTGTTTGTAGGAGAATGTGTGTGCCTTTGTGTGTACGTGTAAGTGTGTATGCATTCAAGCAGCCATTTTTGTGCCTGTGGACCAGGCAGCAGTAACTCTGCACACTGTATTTACCACCACCTCGATTTGCTCCATTGTATAAGTCTTGAAAACATTTGGCATTTGCAATCACTCTCCGCTACTTTGGCTAATTACTGCATTTCCTTGAGTAGGTGGTGCAGTGAAAAGGGAAAATGCAGGCAGCGTATTAAAAAATGTAGGATGCTCAGTCAATCATCAAAGTTAGTCAGTGTAGATGCGTAAGTTTAACTTGCGTAATTACTGATGCCAAAAGCTGTGTGCTGGAGGTTGAGGATTTAAAAGAGATGGGCTGGCCTTCAGACAACTTGCATTTACAGAAGCCAGGAGCTGAGAAGTGAGATGGGATCAATGCTGCAGGTCTTATTTAGATTCCAATTACAGCCATTTCTGATCAATTGGCTCCTCTCCTCACCGGCAAAGTGGGGCTCTGCCTTTGATCAATGACCACACACACAGACGGGTTCACACAGTCAGAAACACATAAACACACTTTCACTCTTTCAGTTTTTTGCTTTACAGCATGCAAACACACACACACAGACACACACACACACATGCACGCACGGATGCAAAACCATCCAAATGTGTTTGATCAATGCCCACTCGGCCTGAGAGCAGGATCTGCATTATTTCACGCTCTGTAGTTTTAATTGATCGCAGGATAAAATGATTAGTGAAGGAGTCTTTCATGTGGTTGTTATTTTCCTTTTTCTTCGCACGGAGCCAGATCTTGGAATTTATTCGCAAGGAGAAGTGTTTGTCCTTGGATGCATGTTCCTGTGATCTTGGTTTTGATCTTGAAACTCGTAATACTGTAGGTGCTTGTTCAAGGAGCCTGCAGATTCCGCTTGTATGTTATAATTTTGAGATGCTTTCTGAGTTAGAAACCGATGTATTTATCTCTCCGACACCCAGTTTCATTTGCAAACCCTGTGGCTCATTTTACCTGAATTATTTAACTCCCAATGACAGAAAAGAAAAACTTCTGTGCTAAATCTATTGAGACAGACAGTATGTTACTAGGAGTCAATTGAAGTTCAACATAGTGCTTCCCATTGACAGGACAGTGGAGGGTTAAAGAATTAATCTACCTTCTACTATCACTGTGCCGTTCTCCCCCCCCTTCCATTGAACAAGATCCTGACTTGCAGCAGTGAAGAGAGTGGCCAACAGTATACGACTTGGCTGTGTCAGCGCTGGAGAAAGGTCTGGCTGCACCAATTATCATTCTACTATTGGGGAAAACACGCTGTGGCTTGTTTGTATTTCATTAAATGAATCACAATCATCTTGGGTGGTGCTAAATCCAGGATGCAGTGAAGGAGCCCCTGCAAAATGCTATCTGGGGGAACTTGTTTTGCACAACTGGTATTAAAATGGCTAAATCCCTGTAAAAGAAAAGGTAACACCTGCTGGCTTGTTTATGTGCGTTAGTGTAAATGACCATTTCAGCGTGTTGGTTGCTAGCTCGCTGGTTGTTGTTTACTGGAGCGATGGGGATTTTGAATATGGTAACATGCAGAGGGGAATGCCGAATGAAATAGTCAGCAGTCTACATCTGGTGAGCCAGACTAAGCATTGACGGACATTGAGTAGTGCTTTAACAACTTTATTTGAACTGTATCGACGTGTGCGTTTATAGAGAAGGAAAGACAAAGAACAAACAGAGGAAGACATGTTTGAGTGAGAGGGCTGTGAGTGATCATAGTTGACCAAGAGGAAAACCTCCGCTCAGATGACCTCAAATGATTGCAGATGGCCTCGCACACACGTACCCAGATGCCCCGACACACACATTTTCCCACACACACAGTAGCCCAACTCATCCTGCGCTCTCTTCCAGTACGCATCTGTGTCAATATGTTTGCTTTGTTTGGATGCGTCAGTTCATTTTGTTGACTTATTTTCTGCATCAGAAACAATCGCTGCAGCAATTGGGAAGGGGATTAATTTTATGCAAATGTATGCAAATAACTGTGACACAGAACTCCATCCGCATCGGTTCTATGCAAATTGTGTTTGCTAAACAGGCGTATTGGAAAGGCCTGCATCTCCCAGCCCCCTCACATTCCACCCACCCCTCAGCCCTCCCTCCAATCCATCCTCCTCACCCTCCCCTCCCCCTGCTAGCATTGCCCTATGCTCCTTTTTATCATTTCCCCTTTTGCCCCCCCCCCCCCCCCCAATTTCCCTTAATCCCCTCTCCACTCTTTTTCTCTCTTGGCCAGCCACTCTTGCCCAGGTCCGCGCTCCCCAGTCTCACCCAGTACACCCACCCCGACAAACTCCTTCTCTCTCCCCTCTTCCCTGTAATCCTCCTCTTCATTCCTCCCCCTCTTTCATCCTTCTGTGTGCTGCATGGCTGTTAGCAGTGTGAGGAGGCACTAATGGAGCTTGAGGAAAACATTGTCATAGTGCCTGGAAAGCACAGAGCCGGGAGCCATGCAGGAGGCAGCCAGGAAGGCCTGACATTAGACTTGCTAATGGAAGGTTAACAGAACGCAGAGAAGACGGGATGGAGAGGGAAAACACAAGGACTAGGGAAGATAAAAAAGGATGATGAGACTCCAGCAGCAACATGAAGGGTGGGCAGAGTGAAGGAGAGATTCAGGGAGAGAGAGTGTGACACAGACAAAGAGGGAGAGAGACAGATAGAGAGAGGCGCTTCCATGGGAGATGGTAAACAGTCTCATCCTCTGTCGGCCCGTCCTGCCAGCACTTTGGGGGGAAGGAGGAAGAGAGAAGGGAAGGAGGGAGGGAGAAAAGGGGTGTCTCTTTCCTCCCTCCATGCGCCAATCCTCTTTTCCGGTTTCCCGTTTCATGAGGAGATTGTGGCATCACGCGTGACGCTTCCCTTCAAAGGCGAGGGAAAGCGTGCATGTGTGTTTAAATATAAGGGAATTCATAAACCCCCATCCACCCACCACAGATTCCCCAGACAACCCCCATGACACACTCCACTGCCGTCCCAGCAGGAGAGAAATTCTTATAAAACTTGGCCATCCATGGTTTTGTGCTCATTTGTAATAGCACCAAGGAAAGTACCATTGCTCAAAAATAGAAGCCTTATGGAATTAAAGCTTTAAGAGAGTTTGTGTGACTGTGTGAAGTGCCGTGGTGGCTTGTGCGAGTGCCATGTGCTGCACTGAAGCAGTTGGTCACAGGACGGGAGCTGAGAGGGAAACTATTTGCGCACAGCTTGTGTGGAGCAGCCAGCCACAGTCTCACACCTAAATGGAATCAGTGAGTAATATGCTTTTCTCTGCTGCAAGTGCAAGCAATGCAATACAGCTAAGTAATATCTCTCTGCAGAGCAATACTGGCTGTCAGCATTATATGGATGAGTTGATGTCTGTGACGTGTGTGCGTGCGTGTGTGCGTACATGTGTGCGCGCTTGTCAGATCCATTTAGACTGCAGGTATAACAGTTAGAATGAACTGTTCAGAGAAAGAGGGAGAGAGTCTTGCGTTAGCCATGCATCATTAGCATTTGTGACCAGTCACATGGTTGACTGTGTCTCAGCCATTAGGAAGAAAGTCTGGAATAAGAGGGGGAGAAAGTAAGAGACAGAATCACCAACTACAATGAATGCACATGAATCTGTCTCGGTGGCATTTCTGCAGAAACAAATTGCAACTAAAAGAGAAATTCCACTTTATTACAACGTCTTATTTTTGCAGTTTTGTCAATTATGATGACACTGTACTTGACTCACTGTACATGTTATTGCTGAGGCATGGGAGCACTGCAACATCGTGCTCAGGAGTCAGACAATTAGATTGAGCCCACAATTTAACCAAAACCACGTTATTTGAAGGTAAAACTGAAAGTATAACTGAAATATTGGTAAAAATCCGTCTTTACCAAATCTTTGGTTCAGTCAAAGTTGAGCTGAGACGCGTATAAACTGTGATTGATGGTTAAGTCCTAATATCAGCCTTTGATTTTGTTTTCGCTTCCAAATAATCTTTTTTATTCAGTTCAGCTTCATACTGGAAAAAAACCCAGTAACACGCACTAACATCTGGCTTTTGTCTTCAGAGTGGAAGAATACAATCGGCATTCGTTCCCAACTCAAATGACTCTGCAGTAGTCACGGTGTTTATCCGCTCCAACTTTGTTGAGGTCAAGGTCTCTGGCAAGTAAATACTATTCAGACTGTCTCCATCCACACACGTTCACATCCATACAGCTTGAACATTGTTCAGTTGCCACTGAGTTTGAATCATTGTCACTGGCCTCCATGCCCGATCCTTGCTGACTGTCAGATTGGTACCGTGCATGTGCAGGGAAGCAAAATGAATTATACCTTAATGATATCCATGTTTCCAGATTACACTGTTATCGACCAGCAGGAATAATGGCCAACACTACAAAAATAAGACCAACGAACCAGAATCGATCCTTTAACTCACAAACGGACAGAGGAGGGCTCAAGAAACAGGCAGAGCGAAAGCAAGAGACACATGCACGTGCACGGATGCACACACAGGCCACTCGACAATACAGATTTATGTAGCAATACAATGGCATGGCAGTTGGTGACAGCCATGCAGTGACATCCAAACTCTGCAGGCCTCCAGCTCTGTTCTCTGTGTGTCTGTACTGTAAGTACACACTCCAGTGTCTGCAGCAGCTCTCATCTGTCACAGCTACAGATGGCTGCTGTGCCACAACGAGATGCTGCTCTTTGGTTATGACAGACATTTCCCTATGTGTATGTGTGTGTTTGCACATTGCTGTTTATGTGGCTGATTCGACAAGCCAGCCAAATGACTGAACTATATGCCTGCAGCTAACAGCCCAAACAAATATGCATTTACTGTAGACACACACACAGTTGTGACATATGAGCACTCATATCCATTCCAGGGGTTTAGATGTGTTTTGATCCCATAAGGCCAAATGTGTTATTCTGTCACTTTCAATACCATCCAACAAAGTTGTTCACAGTTGCTCTGCTGTTCCTGTTGCCTGCTCTCTAATTCACGCTCTGTCTTCATGCCGTAGCAGAGGAGAGGGTAACGAAGTGAGCAGAGATGGATGGGGGAATGGAGGACGAGAGATGGCGATGTGAGGAGAGATGGAGAGAGAGCGAGAGAGAGCGGGAGAAAGAAGGATGGAGGAGTGAGACGGCGCGGGGAGTTTGATTCCTCCAGTTGTCAGATGCGCTGCATTATTGATGTGCTGAGGATCCCACATTGTCGCTCAGATTCTCAGTCTGTCACGTCACGTCCTGTGTGCGCGTGCATGCCTCTCTGTGTGTGTGTGTGCACATGTCGTACTACTTTGTTGTGGTCGCGCACATCCCGTAGGAGTGCTACCTGTCAACACCTCCATATCACAGGGAGCTCAGTCAGTGACAATGCTGTCTCTGTTGCACTGACCACATGGGATAGGCGTACTCACACACACACACACACACACACACACTCATGCTTTCTTACCGATTTGTGGAAGGAGGTGATTGTGTGTGTGACAGGTTTTGTGTTGTACTGAGTCTCCTGGGTCTCTGATTCTCTCTAAGTTTCCACTCGCTGCATGACTGTGATTTGGCTTTGTCAGTCTGTATCATGAAGTTAGAAGTAAGCTGAAGAAGCTCACTGTGTGAGCGTGCATGTGAGTGTGTGTGTGTGTGTGTGTGTGTGTGTGTGTGTGTGTGTGTGTGTGTGTGTGTTAGTATGATGAATCTCTGACATTGAGCGATGGCCATTCTGCTCTGAGCTTTATCCCATGAATTCTTTAGACAGTCTCTTCAGCAGACAGAATACCTCACCATTAGATACAAACACTGCAGTACATGATCAATATATCATGTCACGCTCTTCACCCGCTGGTGTAATAACAGGACTGCAGCTAGCAATTTGTTGAGTCTATAAGATATTTAGAATTTAAAAGAATAATGCCAATCACAGTTTCCAACAGCTCAAGGTAAAATCTCCAAAGTCAAAGATATTTATGTAAGAGTAAGATAAAAACACAGAGATTAAACCGGGAATGTTTGCTTGATTAATGTCTTAAGAGGTTATGTGTTTATCAAAATTTTGACTCTTTCTTTTGTTGTCGGTTGACTAATAAGCTAATTCTCTTTAATTTGTTCCCTTAAAATTCAATATTGTATTAGAGACTGTTTTCAACCAAAAACGCTGATCTCTTAATGTCTAATCAAATCAAATTACTGTGATGTCACCAAAAAGGTAAAGGTTAAGGATGTGCTGAAGGACCCCTAGTGAAGCAGTTTCTTTCCACCGCACAAGGGGCTTCATTTATCAACATTGCATAGACACAAAAGAAGGTACTCGCCACCAAGGAAACTTTGAGGAAACGAATTTGACGAGAGAATGTGCGTCCCTCTCTGGAAACTTTGCACCCATGCTTTTGCACATAAACTGGAGAAATGAGAAACTGCAACTCCAATGGCAGAATGATACTCAAAAGTGTTTGAAATTGATACCGGTGAGTTCATCTGTTCAAAAAACATGATTTTGGAAGAACAAAATGTTTTGTGAACAACTCAACACCTGTTTGATTGATACTTCCTGGAAAGCGTTCAAAAAACACATGATTCAGGATAATAAATACAAATATTTTTCGATGCCTGTCAGGCAGATACGGGTGCATAGCTTCACACATGGTTCATTGCGCAGAACTGTCAATGAGATAATGGCCATTTTGTTGTCAATCACAATCAGGGTAATTCCAGCACATGGTGTTATGCAATTGGGTAGCTTTTCAGATACAATCAAATGGGTGGATATGAAAAGACATGTAATTAAAATGCATAATGATGAACAATGACTGTTTTGGCACTATTGGTGAATGGCAGACTAAGGAGAGAATCGGTTTTCAGTGACCAACAATTTTCAGTGACCAGTGACTGGCTAACGATAATAAGTGGTTTATGAGCTGGTTCTGATTTCCACGAGCTGTTCTCTTGGATCTCCGTGCTGTATTGAGCCCAGCTATGCAGAGAAACACCCTCATAAACCAAACTGTGCCACAACCTGACAACCTCTGGGTTTCTGGCAACCGTCACTGTTCAAGGGGAATTGGCTGGCATGTCAGGGATCTCTCCGCCAACCTTTAGTCATGTTATGCCAGACATGTTCATGAGGTGTAATTGGTTTGACACATGACCGAGGTCGACCCATGTCTCATTCATGCACTTACTGTATGGAGAAACGACGATGTTGGGCGCATGACCAAGCTGCTTGTGATGGCAGGCTTCTAGTTACGGATGGTGAATTAAGATATTTCTAAATCAGTGAGTAACCCATTCACTAATTTTGCAGGCAACAGTAAATATCCCCTCAATCTGTGGTGGCTCACTCGTTTCTCCCACTCACAGATTGCAGAAGAGAGACACTGAATTTGTGCCATTGTCAGGCGCGTGCTGTTGTGGAGCGCACAATCGGGCTTCTGAAGGGCAGATGGCTTTGCCTCGATTCCACAGACGGAAAACTTTTATACGAGGGCATGTGCTGTGCTACATAACGAATGTGACTGTGGCAGCTGTTTGTGTTGACCTGAACACAATCGCAAGGCATTTGAGCCGAACCTGGCTGCAGTGCTATTTATTAAGTAGATCTTTTAGTGTACAGCTTTACATTTTTGTCACATTGAACAAGGCTTATTCCTTTTAACGCCATGGCAAACTCAGTCATTGAGTTGCTCAGAGTATTTTTGTGTTTTTAGGATTGCATCTGTGGGAACAGGGTTGTTGGAAGGTTCAGATGCACGAGATGCAGTGAGGATGCCAAGGCTGGGTGCATTCAGCTCCTGCTTAGCAGTAGCACCAATGACGCCCAAAACAAAACACTAAAAACAATAGAAAATGTCTCATTTGTTTGTGCAAATAAATGTTTGAACACAAATTTAATACTAATAATTTGGTTTTCTCTTTTTTCAAAGATGGGAATGTGCACCTAGGTCCTCAACAGTGCAATAACTTTTTTCTTGCTTCATCCTCACTTTGTTTGGCATAATTTTCTTCATTGCAGTCAGCATGAATTTATATTATTCAGTGGCGTTTCACTGACTATTTACAGGCAACTAATGGTGGGAAAAGAAGCTCGCCCACGTGTGCCAACTTTCAAGTTCACTGTGATTTATAAAAGGAAATTGGTGTGAGACATGTGTGTGCACACTGTGTTGTAAATCAAAATATTTTTGTGTGTACGCACTTTCTCTGGCCTTTATGCTTTATTTGGTTTTGTTTATACCACCTCCTACGCTTTAAAAAATCCTCCTCACATATTTAGCGTCAGCAGAACTCTCCTCTTTCTTGTGAGCACGTTGGAAAATGCAGAGTTGTAAGGCGCTTAACTTAAACAAATTTACAATTTTATTCTTTTCAACACTTATTTAGTGAACACCAAACCTTTTATCAACTGTAATTAATGTACCTGTTTACTCAATAGAATAATTGAATGAGGATACAAGATTTAAAGAAAATAGAGAAATGCCTTGGTAGAAACTTGCCGCAGTTATGTTTTGTTAATCCTCAAATGTCTTGTGAAGTTTAATGTCTCATTATGAACCCAGCAGCGCAATGTTTTAATTTATTGGTGAGAGCTGATGGCTTTTTTCCAATCCCCTATATATTGTATTTTTTTTTTTCTCCACTTTGTACTGCATAAGCAGATTAAACACAGGGAGATGTTGAGATGATACCCATGCTTAGCAATTTCAATTAAATGCCAGTGCTCCTAGTAAGTTACAGCAAGTAGAGTAATAAATGTGTTTGACTCAAATCATATTTCATCAGTGCTTCTTTAGCTTTTATTGCTGTGACCTTAAAGCGTGTATAATCAGTCGCTGCTTCTGGGCTCTGGGCAAGCAGCACCGTCAAGATGACACACACCCTCACCCTTCAACTTGCAAAACTCCCACTCGTATTTCCTTTTTATCACGTGCCATGAACTGAGCTCTGGATTCCATTTTACTGGGACTGTAATGTAAGAACTTCTAACTTTTTATGAGAATTTGTTCATTGGCGAAGGATTTCACTTCAAGAATTATCTGCAGCAAAAAAGCAATTATCTGAGAAAACATAATAGGAACCAAATGACAGACGGACAGATAAAAAAAAAGAGAGAGAGAAAATAGAGAGAAAAGGATAGATAGTTGGAGAGATAGAGTGTATTGTGCTGGCCATCTTCCCAGAACGGAGGGATCGATCAGCAGAACGAGAGAGCCTCACTATTTCCTCTGTCGGTAGAATGAGCCAGGCTAATAATGGAAAGCAGTCATCATCTCCGCTTGTGCTCTCCCTCTCCCCCTTTCTTTGCCTTCATTCCATTTTTCTCGGAAAACAATCATAGCCTCGTCGGAGGGCCGCCTCACTCTCCCACCATGATCTGACATTTGAAAAACAAACCCGTTTAGCCGGAGGAGTGGGCGTCAAGCGGCAGTGAGCCTTCTGAAACACTGACTCACGACATCCGCGGGGAGCCAACACACATATGCACACACACACGTAAGTGGTGTGCCGCATGAAGCTGTCAAAATCCCTCAGTGTATCCCGGCCCTACATCAGAAACAATAGAGGAATCAAGAAGGCTGGAACTCAATGGTCCAATCACGGCTGCCGCATCCAAACCGCCGCTACCTGCTAGTCATAACGAGCTAAACGACCTTTTCCACCGCACTCATTTCTGCCACTCAAACCCTGTCAGTCATTCAGCTCCAAAACACAATTACTGCCATTCAGGAAGTCGAGAGGCCAAATGTTTGCTACTTGTCATTTATGCAAGTATTTCCTTTTGTGTGTGTGTGCATGTGTGGGTGTGTTTGTGTGCTTTTCCTCACTGGAGTTGTGGTATAAAAATTGCGTGAACATGAACAAATGCCTTTATGGTTCTTCCTTCTCTTTTTTGTCATATCTGATTTTATTTAAGGGGACCATTGATAATTGCTATTGCTACGTGTGCCTATAGCTCTGATCATTGCACCCAGTCCCATTGATTGGTTGTCATAATTGACAGTGACTGTTGATGTAGGTGTGGGGGTGGTAGCGGTAGCAACCATGGCTGTACTTCTCTTAGCTCTCTGTCCTCTGGTTGCCCCCATCCCTGCACAGCTGTCTCCAAGTGGTACAGTCAGCAGCAACATCCAGGTCTTCAGGTCTTATCTTGCACTTCCTCTCAGTGCTCTTTATCTAATCCTCATTGCACTTCTTCGGCACTACAGTTGAGTGTCGACCGTGCTGTAGCTAGCCATGTAATGCTCTACTAGGTAGTGGACATAGGTGCATCCTTACCATGTGCCCCAGCCACTATAGCTTGCACTGGATGATCATGACCTCAACACTTCTGCAGTTTGTCTTTGTCTTCAGCAAGGAAGGCTTGGGGAGTAACGAAATACATGTGACAGGATTACGTAATCAAGATACAAGAAGAAGGTTACCTGTATCCGGTAAAGTTATGACAACGCTTCACATGTCTCACACAACAACACTCTAGTCTTGAGTGGAACCGAATACACAAATATGTATTCTTATGGAAAACACACTCGTTATTAAGATTAGATGAAAATCATCCTATTGATATTTCTTTTCTTTAGTCTTTATTTTCATATGTTTGGTATTGAGGTAATCCAGAAGTAAAGCAAAGTAATCAAGTAACATTACTTTAATAATTACGATACTGACTACATTTATTAACAAGTAATTAGTAACTGTATCAGAATACATGTTTAAAGTAACCCTCCCAAGGTTACCTGACCCTCAGGTGACCTAAGATTCACAGCTACTGTATATTGGAGGGTGGTGACACAGGCCGCTTGGTGTATGGAGACCTTTGTGAAGGGATGAAGTTTCTTGTTTTGAAAGACTGTGCCGAGGTCTCTGGACTGTCTTTGTCAATGTCCCTGTCCTCAGAGAGAATTCTCCCCAGATATTTGAAAGATGGCACTACTGACAGCTGCTCATCACCAACAGAAAAGGCAAGCAGAGTTGGTGGGACCACTTTTTTGTCTTTGTAGTGTCGACAGTCAGCCCCATTCTGCTGTGCGCAAGAACAGTCTGAAGATCCTCTAGAGTATGCGTCACAAGAGCACAGTCATCTGCATACTGCAGCACCAGGACTTGTTCTCTACAGAGTTTGCTGGTTGCCTGGAGCCTCCTGATGTTAAAGAGGTCGCCATCCTGTCTGTAGTCCACTGCCACACCACTGCTGTCTTCAGTCTTATTGTGAAGAAGCTCTGTGACACGCAAGGCTGCTCATCCTCACACACACACACACAGCACGCACACAGCACACACTTGCTGCTGTGTTTACCCTGTTTGTGCGTGTGTGTGTGCGTCCTGCTGATGTCAGAGAGAACAAGCTGTCATTCAGACAATAAGATCACAACGGGGATGTGGCATCAGAATGTGACACATGTCAGTGATGGCTTACAGGCAGCAACTGTCTGTCTGCCGTCTGACATGCTGGAAAGCAGAGAGACGCAGACAGACAGAGAACTGGTACAGAGGATAGACACACTGCTGTAGGCGGACAGAAAGAGAATGGTCCTTTTAGCCCACCACCCTCCTCCGCCCCTCCTCCGTCAGACGCATCCCAGTCTAGCTCTGCTCCTCCTTCTGAGTCGCCTCTTCATATCTTAACGGCTATGCCATCATTCCTCATTTTATCTCATCATCCTGCCACTAAAGTCTAATTTGAATAATCGTCTCTGTTCTGACTTTTCCCTTCCCTCTCTAACTTCTTCTCCTTCTCTTTCTTAATTCCATTCGTCTCCCGCCTCATCTCTCCTTCCCCTCCTTTTCCATCTCCTTCTCTTTTCACTCCCTTACTTCTCCTCCTGCATGTATGTTCACAACAAGATTGCTATCTGGAGCACAGTGAGGGGTCATTAAAATGCAATAACCTTGCACAATAACTTAAAAGGCTGCTTTTTAATAAAACACTAATGAGGAGCCCTTCTTATCCACTGCTCAATAGTCTGTTTGTTTCTCTCACACTTGGTTTCCAATGAACAAATGAGAAATTTGGTATGTCCTGGTAGCTCCAAGTCAAGGATTTTGTATATTAACACGAAATACTTTTTACTTCTTCGACAACAGTGCAGTTGGTAAATGAGTGTGCAGCAAATTAAACTGTTCTCGGCTCCCTGATTGTCCCTATTACTACTTAAGGCCCAATATCCTGTTCAAGAAGAAAAGTGGAAAGATTACTGTTACTGTTTTATCGCAATTTTGAGGTCAGTGGAAGAAGTATTCCTAGTAACCTTGAATTACTCCGCTACAGGTACAAGTCCTGCATTTAAAACCGTACGTCAGCCAAATTTTACTATTCTATCTGATGTTTTTGGACTAATATAACAAATACATTAATGCAAGTATTTGTTGTTTTTTACTGATATTTAAGATTGAACAAATTTTAACTACTTCACATACTGTTGGTTAGTGCAGTTTAAACACCTGCTGTAGAGCCTTCCTGTCCTGGGCCATGCACGAACCATGCCAGTTTGTGATGTTTCCAGTCAGGATGCTTTCTATTGCTCCTCTGTAAAAGTATAGAACCAGATCAAGGCCAAAAGGTTTGTTCATTTGAAACCGAAAGTTCAAATTTTAGTTTTAGTTTTAATGTTTTAGGGCTCAGGGCCTTCCCCAGTTATGTTGGGGGTACTTTGTGAAATATGACTCAACGCTTTCTATACACCGTATTCACCTGATTAGCAGTGAATTAAATGATGCTCAGGACGAAGTTACATTTACCAAGCTGTTTTAGACCACTCTTGGCAATTATCAATATATAAAAGCAGTAAAATATGCCAGACTGTGAAGTTTAACAGCGATGCCTTAAAAATTGATGTTTCCCATTTGCACATAAGACTGTGAACACAGCGCAGCATCAGCCAGTCCTGCGTAGAATCAATCAGCGGTGATCCCCGCGCAATGCATGCTGGTTAGATTTGGTTCCGACTTGATCCCGACTCTGACGTCATGCACCTGTGGGCAACAGTAATCTCGAGGCTGTCACCAGATCTAACATCTTATTGGCTTAGATGTTGACTCAACTTTATGATGTTTTATAGAAACTTTTTATTTTTGCTGAATTGGAGAGATTTTGATCTTATTTGTCTGATTTTGATGGTTTAGAATACACGCTGTGTGGCTGGTGTGTAGACTAAATAGCCCACTTTCATATTAAAAACAGCACACAATAAATAATTGTGGGCTATATTAACATTTGACTAATTTAAATCGGCCTGTGAAATATTTAACAACACAAGAACTTGTAAGTGGGATGTGAGGTTCAGATGTGAAGCCTTGATGATATAAATATGTGACAGATCAATAATGAAAACTATTGTCTTGTATTTTTTTCCTTTGTGTTTGACTTTTAATGAATTCGATTTATGGAGTCTATGAGGTACAGGTCTGCTCAGATGACTTATAAACAGCATCAAATTGATATGAAGCTGTGTAGAGTTTTATGCAGGCGCGCAAGTAAGAAATGCTAGAATGATACATAGACGAAAGACGTCTTTATGTGGGGAGTTTGTCAAAACTGTAAGCTAAGCATAAGGTTAGCATTAACTAGCTCTATGCTGTTAGCTCCTGTTAATGAATGTTAGTTGTGTGTTTACCAGTGTGAATTTGCTTATGTGTGATGATCAGGAAGGTCAGTGGTTTTATTAAGAAGCTACAGTGTTCTGACCATAACTACAAACCTCAGCTTCACTACATACTCTTTATCTATTAGGCAAATAACCTTTTTAATGCCCCGACTGGCCTCGTAGATGCCTGATTAACGGTTTCAAATGCTCCTGCTTGTGTATAAATCAGCGCAGTGGATGTAAAGTGGAGGGAATAGACGCAGACGGAGCTTGTACTTTCTAGGACTTTGTTGTCAGCATTCTGCATCATATTCATCTGAATCACACGTTTATTTGCTCACTGAATTCATGCATGTTTGCAGATATTCCTTTGATGTACAGAACATGTAAATGTTTCTGCCTTGTTTGCAGAGCATCTCATTTCGCTCCCTTAGTTGAGAATTCTCTCGATGGGCATCTCCGGGCTGCTAGTGCGGGCCGTCAGATACTCTTCTAGTTATTCACCAGTCTTTGATCATGGCGGCAGAGCTGCTCAGTCAACACAAAAATCGGCATCTTTAAAGGAACAATGCGCCCATCTCCGCTGCTCCCTCTCCTCCCGCAAGTCAGCCAGAGTTGGGTGGTGTGTGTGGATGTCTGTAAGTGCTTCCAGCATACTGTAATGTTGAAGTATGACATCCACTGCTGACAAAGTGGTTTTAACTTCTGTTAATATGGACTCTTGCTGGCTAGTCTAGACATTTACTCCTACACGTCAGTTCTGGATGGAGGAAAGAGTGGGACAGAGACTTTGATGTTGACATCTACATTAAAATAGACGGGAGCAGAGCGAGCAGCAGAGGGAGATGGAGAGAGTAAGAGGCTGAGAAGCAAAGAGACACTAAAGTCGGCATAGGATGGATGAAATTTCTATTTCGTTTATTATATACATACGTGTCTGTGTACGAAAACATCGATCTCACACACGAAGGAGAGATGTAATCGTGCCAGATTTAGCTACTGGCTAATTTCAAAGCATTTTTTTCCGAATATATGGATATGCAAACAGTATAAACATATGCATATGTATCATGCAGGCAGTAAACTGTCTCACAGTCTCCTAATCTGATGTGCGTGTTTATGTGTGTGGGTGCTGTATGAGTATCCATGTGCAGCAGATGCAGACAGTATTTTGCTGCTGGGTTTTTTGCGCGAACGGCGGGTTTGGGAATCACTTAACTTCTGTCACTAGCTGTTATGTCTCTCCATGCCGGAGGGACAGTGCTGGAGACCGAGGAGGAGAAGGAGAGCGACAGAGTGAGAGACAGAGATGGAAGGAGAGAGGCAACCAGGGAGGTTTAACCCGAGCTGAGAGGAATGCTTCGTAAAATCGTATTTATCATCAGTCATTTTTACTTTGTGCGTGTACAGATAGTTAAGTTGGACTGTGCTTCTGTTTGCATTGATTACTGTCTTGAAAGTAGAGAGATGAGGGGTGCACGGTCTGGTCCTTATACCCCAACACAGCAGCCCTGAGCAGGGTTAAATGTCTCCTTGTTCCTGCTGTGCCTCCTTCACACCGGATCCATGTCATATTTTGACGGAGGTGTAGCTTTTGGCTGACAAACATGCACATACTGTAACTCATTATGTAGGTATGTGTGTCCTGGTGCATGAAGAGACACGCACACAAACATTCATGCAAACAAGGGCACCCATCTTTCTCCATGCGTCTGTGTCACTCAGCCACCCCCACAGCAGTGTGAGCCCTGTCTCTACATCCTCCTCCCCTCATCCTGAAAGGTCAGGGCTCATCACCGTGTCAGATGGAGTTTATTCATTCCTGCTCTCCCGCCAACGTCATTCTCACCAAGTCGTCTGTCAGAGTGGGTGAATGTCGTGCACTTGTCAAAATCCCATCTCCAGGATTTCTTTGCTTCTCCTCCTTTCCGAACGAGTCTCCCCTGCCGTGTCTCTTTCTGGATGTGCCTCCTCTCTCCACGATTCAGTCTGTTTTATGCATAAATATATGCATGCACACAAGCCAACATGGAGTTCTTCATTGTTCATCTGCCTGCTTGTACGTCCGATTTGCTCGCAGGTGAGAAGAAGAAAGCATGTGATGAGATTTCCCTTAAATCCAGCCATTATCTTGACTCGGAGAGCTCAGCCTCTCTTGCTCTGCTGCTTATTATCTGATTGCACACAGAAATTCCTTGATGCTGCCTGTGGAAATTGGTTTGCCAGACGCCGCACACATGAAGGAGAAACTGAGAGAGGGAGAGGAATCGGTGGCAATTAACATCACCTCTTTACACAGACTACTTAAAATCCTTTCATTCGCAGCATAAAAACACTCTCTCCTTTCTCTATCTCTTTCCTCTCCTGGGCCCTCCCACTCCTTTTTATATCCTCACCAAAATATGAGTCTTTGAATTACCACGTTGCACTAGAGAAGCACTGAGGGAATGCTGAGCCCATGTCTGCGCACACTCAGACGCTTGTTAGGGAATCGCTGGTGTCAGGATGCATTAAACAGGTCAGACTGAGAGCAGCGTGATGTGGGCTAATTTAAGACATTAAACCAAACGAACATAAATGTTTTTGCCAAATAGCCCACAGCTATAGTCAAGATGGATTAGAGGTGGGGGCTGAGATCTAAAATTGAAACTCACTGTCAGATGTGTTACACTAAAAGCGGAAATATTACATGCCAGAAGATGCAGCCTCGCGTACTAGACCCTTAATTACCCGTCTTGTAAAAACCTGGTTTGAAATTAATGGTTTGTGGTTGCTGGCAGCCATAATGGCTATCATTAATTCTTGTCTGCTTTGCTGTTGTGGTCCTTCAGCTCCTATTGTCCTTAAAGCGGAGACTAATATGACTGTAGTGTACTGGGCTTTCGTTCCTGCTCTGCAGCCAATTAGAGCGACAGCAGCTCGTCTGTGTGGCCCATTGGAGCATGTCTCTGGTTCTGTCCAAACCTGACCTCGCTGACGCTCCCTCGCCACCCGCTGAAAACTGCGGATCCATTGCGACTGCTTTGTGCTTTTCGGGCAGGCCACATCTGTGGGCGATTGTGTCAAGTGTGAGGGGTCCTCAGGGCCTCGGTGACCTACCATGCAGAAGATTTGTTCCAAGCTTTCCTTGCGAGTTGCATTGAGTGGCGCTGCGCATGTGTGTGTGCAGCGTTTGTGTGCGCGGGAAAGGGGACAGCCAGGGCACAACGCTGCGACTCCATTGGCCAGAGAAAGTGCACAGATCACCCCAAGTCTACAGAAACTAATACAGCAGGAGTTAGCCACAAATCCCCTCGCTTTTAGAGAGGGCAGAGAGTGGGAGAGAGCGAAAGTGACAGAATGGCAGGTTTATAAAATGCTACAAGACTTGCCATCCTTGTCAGTTAAAAAACATGGCAGAGGGAGGAAGAGAAATAGGGGCAGAAAGAAAGAGATGGCTGTAATAAGTTCTGAAATGCCAGCGCGAAGTGAGCAAATGGTAAACTGAAATACATTTAAGTCTGGTTTATTGATGCGGTGGATTTGAGGCACTGGCAGATGTGAGTTCCCTTTCAACCTGCAGCACCGCCAGATCACAGACCCAGACTCCCCGGGGAGCTACACTTTACCAAACACACCACTCAGCTATGGATCGAAATAGAAAATGAAGGATTTTTCTTATCCCATAACAAAACGGCTTTTTGAAATAAATGTCTCTCCGTGTGTCTCTTTCTTGTGAGTGGTGTAGGTCAACTACTTCAGAGAAAATAGTCTGTGTTACTCTTGCTGTCGCATTCGCTTTCCATCAAACAGGCATTCATATGCATTACAATGTGAATTATATATTGTAGTTTTATTAAAATGTACAGGATTTACATTTCTCAGACTCCTATAGTCTCACCTGGGCATGCACCACATTTCATCCGTGTAAACCAGCTGAAAGAGAGGTGTACAGGAGTCCAGTCTGTAAGAGCAGATGATGATTGCTACGGCTCCGTGTGAACAGCCTGCACTGTGCTGCAGCTGTCAGAGAATGTAGGGAATCCATGGGGGAAGCTCACACCCACCCTCAATTACAGGCTCGCACTGACAGCCAGCCTCTCTGCTCATCAGCTCGCCAACCCACCCAGTCATCAGCCAAACCAGACTGTCCTACCCCCACTCCCACTCAAGACATCCCCTACCTGCAGCTCCGAGCTTTCACCACCCCCTCCACCCAGTCTCCAGCTAACCTTTGCTATCTCAAGGCTGATACATGCTCGGCGTGTCTGGGGGTCATCTGCTCTGTGCGTGTGTCCTCCGCAGCCCGAACCGCCTTAGTCTTATTATCCCTGTGCCTTCATGTGTCTGAAACAAACATGTTATGTAGTGCTGACAGTTGATTGACAGAAAATTGATCACCAATCATTTTAAATCATTATAAATCATGCAAATTTACTGGTTCCAACCATTTACGTAATTTCAGATGTTTAATTTTTTTCAGGTTTTGATGATTTGTTGGACAAAGCAGGCAATCATCATCTCAGACAAAGAGAAATTCTGACACTTTTTACATTTCAGACATTTTGTGAGCAAAGTAGTTATTCGGTTAATGAAAATAATCACAAGTTAAAACTATGTATAATGTTGAAGAAGGAATAGCTTGTCACACACAGAGAACAAGCCACCGACCTTGTCTTGTAAGCACAGTATGTTTCAGGCATATACAGGGCGTCTGCACATGTTGTGTGGTTTTATTTCATTTTGAGCGTGCAAGCTGCCGTATGTCAGCATGTGGCAAAAGTCATGAGAAACATGCAATGGCCTTTATGACCCTCACACATGAGGATGTTGGCTGTTGGCCAGTGTCGGGCAGTCGGTGAGCGTCAATGGCTCAAGTTTTTGTGGTGTATTTCGCTGGCACTAGTCTGCCCTTGTCGGTGACTTTTCGGCCGATTGATCATGTTGAATTAGTGGGGGAGCCTAGGAGTGAGAGAAATCGTTCTGATTGGTTGTTCAGCAAAGTGCACACGAAGAGACACGGATATGAGTAAAGCAAGCAAATGACTAAAGGAGAGAAAGCTCTTTTTCCAAGTTTTAATCAGACATTCTCAATTAGAAGTAGCTACTTTACAAACTCGTGGTGAGCGAGCAGATGTTTTATCATAACAATGGATTGCATATATGAAGCCCTAGGTGACTTTTGTTGAGTTATTTCCTGTACCAGGTGCAGAGTGTACCTGCTAGTAGGCCATTGGCTTTCTTTGCAATGTGTTGAGGTGAAACTTTTTGGTCCAGACACAGGTGCTATGAGGCAAAGCAAAAGTTGCCCCTAGCTTTTTGATGTCGGTCCGGTGTTTCTGGGGGTTATGACCCTCTAGACTCAAAACGTAACTAAGCCGCGGGCAAATGTAACCCGCTACCACCCACCCTAACCACGACCCCCTGACACCC
Source organism: Pagrus pagrus (assembly GCF_965226575.1). Lineage (NCBI taxonomy): Eukaryota > Metazoa > Chordata > Actinopteri > Spariformes > Sparidae > Pagrus > Pagrus pagrus. The sequence continues at coordinate 8,965,258 of NC_140190.1, read as the reverse complement.
TTACAGCTCTTGCAGGATGTATAGATAATCTTGTGTGTTCTGAGCCCAGGGGGGCACCAGCAGGCTATAACTGAAGGGGGTTGGTGTACAGCATCAGTAACACACAGGTTCACATCCCCCTCACTACTCCCACATTGGCTCTCATGTGCGAACTGATCTTCCCCATGTCACCTCCTGTCTCACCCCTCTTACTTCCTTCAGTCATCTGTGCCCACTGTCTTAAAATATAATGCTTCACTTGTGTCTCTGTTGCACGTATCTTCATCATATATAGAAGCTCTATCTAAATATATAGAACCCAGCTTTAACTATTTATACTTACTGTAGATGCCTTTCTTCAAATATCTTGAATATTTCGATTCTTTCTCCCTCTGATATTTCCTCTCATTCTTCCCCTTCTCCTTGCAACCTTTGTCTTCTTATTTTTTCTCTCTCCGTCTGTCACCAAGCTCTCTGTCTTCTGGTTCCCTGAAGCCCTAATCAAGGCTCTTGGATGAGGCGTACAGAGACAGGAGGAAGAGAGCACAGAGGCTCCCAGTATGTTCACTAATAGGGCAGAGGTTGGAGTCTGTCAGCTGTGGCCATAAAGACTTTGGTGCTGTGGCTCTGACAGCATGCGGCTTCTTCTGAGTAACCAGGAGACCAGAGTGCTAATGCAGACAGTGCTGCACGGTCACAGGCTAACTGCTAGCCGCAAAGCTGTTTGGACGCATCAAGTTTCCCAAGATGAATCCACGACTCTGGAACAAAACTATTTTACAGAAATCACAGGAGCCCGTTCTTCTTCCCTTTACAATGACGCATTCTTCTCTCTTCTTTTGTGCAACTTATCCTCCCATCACATCTCCGCCCCCACTTGCTGTGGCTTAAGCTCAGGTAATTTGAATATGTAGATGTGAAGTATGAATGATTAATTAGGGTAATGCAGGGGGATTCAGAGTGCTATACCTCTCCTACGTGGATATCGAATGACTACAGCTGATTTGCATAGATCTTAACCTCTTCCCACCAGTGTAAACTGAACCACATAGTGCCAAAGTCCATTTTGAATAAATGCACATGTTCAAAAAAGGGGAAAGATTTGACTAAAACATCAATAAAAAGCTGCTGTTACACGACACAGTGACAGTTTTGTCATTTTCCAGTCTGCTAAACTATTCCCAGTTAAATGCTCCAGTCACTGTGGGATTGTTGGGGAATGTCGGGGTCAACAAATGTGTTAGCTGATGTATTATCCCAGCTTATAGCCTGACATGCTACATATATGTTACACACATGGGGTCAGTGTGATCGATCATTCTCCAAGCCCTGACCAGTTTGATTTTCTCTCTCCTCTAATTGGGCTCGGGGGACCCGTGGCGGGGGAAAGGACCTGAGATATGATCACACTGCTCGTTTGGTGTGGCAGCAGCAGAACATGCAGCTCATCCCTGAGCACCTTTGCACACATGAGTAATTTAATCTGCGAATGCTCACATGATGATGATGATTTTGTTTTAAAATAATCAGTGGAAGACGGCAAAAGAAGAAAAGAAATGGTGTGATTGTTACAACTGCTCTAAAAAGTATTTTTCTCTGTGATCATTTCACCATTAGGTCTTTCGTCAAGTTCCATGAGAGGCTGGAGCGATTTAGTCATAAATAATAATGTTGATGTTTAATCTCGTCTGTTTGCTGCTGGAGCCACAACAGTTGTCATTTAGTCAAAGAGGAACCTTGTGTTAGATGTCTAATTTCAGACCAGTGGAAGAAATCTCCCCCTCGGTTTGAGCGGAGCTGGTGAGAAATGTGCACAGAGTCTGTAATTGAAATATAGTCAGAGGAGATTTTTTCAGTTAAGTTGAATTTGATAGCCTCCAAACTGTGAGGACATTTGCATATTTTTAATTAAATGTCTGGGCATGTTTTTTTTTTTGAAGATCATCTAAACCAACTTGTCACTTCCTATACTGTGCCATTAACTAATTAATTTCTGTGCTGACTTGTCGGTTTATATTTGTCTGTTTATTCATTATTGAGGATACACTGATTTTAAAAGTGTCTTTTCTGCCTCATGAAAAATCCAGGAATACTGCTGGACTGTGTGTTGTGTGTGTGTTGTGTTCCCCGTGGTGCCTGTGTGCTTGAACTGCATGTTCCTGTTATGTGTAGTGAATTTACATACCTCTTCTCAGCAAACATTTCTCTGCACGTCATTCCCTTGACCAATCACACCTTTGCAAAATGGTTGCCATGACAGCCTTATAGCCTCAGCCTCTGCAGGGCTGTCAGACGGGCGTGTGTGTGTGTGTGTGTGTGTGTGTCTGTGTTTGTGTGTTTGTAGACGTACACAGTTTTGTGTTTCTGGCATAAAGGTATTGGCAGAGAAAGGAAGTAAGCAGTGATAAGGGTCCAGTTTAGACTTGCAGGTGTTCTTATCTGTGTGTGTGTGTGTGTGTGTGTGTGTGTGTGTGTGTGTGTGTGTGTGTGTGTGTGCGCGCGCGCGTGCGTGCGTGCGTGTGTGTGTGAGGTAACACGGCAAAAAATATCCCTTGGAGAATCCCACTAGTCTGATCATAGCTCATTGGTGTAGAAGCAGCAGAAGCAGGCAGTTAAAATCAGTTCCCAATCATTCACAATCAATATCTCATTCTGACCAGCTTCGATCAATATCCGTCTTTGTAAAGGACATTTCTAACAGCCACTACTGTTTAATGCTCTCTGACCTAATGAGGTGAAGTCAGGGCGTCTGCATTGGTGTTTGCGTGATTATCTATGTGTCAGCATGTATTCTTTGTCAGTTTTCGTACGTATGTTTGGCTTGTGGTTAAATGTGTACCTGTATCTGCGGCTCAGTATGGGGTATAGAGGGGGAGACACATTTTCTCTCATCTATTTTTATTTATATTTTTTATCACGCCGCCTAAATGTCAAACACGGGTTGAGGAAATTGTGCTGGTTTTTATTTAGATTCATCCCACATTAATTCCCAAAGACCTGCGGTTTTCCCTGCTCCAATTTGCTTCACAAATGGACATACTAGTGTGTGCCGAACACAAACACACACAGAATGGATGTCAAAAAGATATGTTTGGTTTTATCCCCAAGGCTGGAGGGCAAGGCTGCTGAGAGACGAATACTTAATCACACGTACACAAATGGAGGAAAACGCATTCCCACACACATACGCACACACACAGAAGAGTTAAGGAATGGGAAGATTGTACAGTGACTTGCAGGTCCGGTAAGTGTTGCAGAGGGAAGGAAAAGCACCGGAGACCGGGGGAGGTGTGGGCACAGGGGCAGTCAGGGGTCAATTAGTATTCATAAACGACAAATGAATCCATAGCTGCGGCCTAATACCAATTACTTTTGATCACCTAATCAATTAGAGTTGGTTAGGGTTACTGTAGCTAAATAGAAAATTAACTGCGACATTCACCATTGGCGTCGAGATGACTTTTCATCAGCCACCACATCGGACATGTTAATTTGCTCATCAAGGTGGAGAATGGAAGGATATTCGCCCGCCTGGTCGGAAATGCACACTCCTCCTGCACACACGCATGCAACCACACACAGTTATTACAGGCCCTTTATTAAATATCCCTGTGGCCCCTTAATAGACAAATAGCATCTGATTCTATCAAGCAGAGTATAGAGAAAGAGAGAGGGAGGGAGGGTGGAAAATTAACGGAGTCCTCTGTGGCGGAGAGAATATGCAGCACGGAGAGACGGAGCAAATGAGTAATTCAGAACTGATTGATTGTACAAGAGAGAGTGAGAAATGGAGAATGAGAGAGATAGAGTGCAAAAGAGGGGGAGAGACGGATAAAAAGCACCATAGATTGCAGGAGAGGGAGGAGGGATTGGAAGTGAGGGGAAGAAAATAGAAGGTAGAGGAGTGATAGATGGATAGCGAGGGAGAAAGATTCAGACGAGAGAGAGATGGAGTGGTCGTCGCTCTACAAACCTTTACTAGCTGGCTGTTAAGCTAGACCTTCTCTACGTGCCGCATGTCTGGTGTTGGCACACCTTTTTCCATTCCCATCCCTAACCTAGTTTAAGTTCAGCCATCGCCTCGGGCTGGTGGAAGAGGAGTGGCAGTAATATCAGGTCAAGCCCGGAGAGGGGAAAAGCCCAGTGGTTAGTATTCCCACAGTGTCGGAGGGAGATGCAGGAGAGAGAGCGTCTGGTGGGGGCAGGGAGAGCGTGTCTGGAGGACGAGGCTTTAACTTAGCTAAAACCAAACACTCCTTCTGGTGGAGCTGCATGTGGCTTTCAACTTCAATTACATCACTCTGTATAATGTTTTTACATACTGCTACTCTGCTTTGGCAAATTGCTACCTTGATAACGATCATTGGCAACATCATATCCTCTTATGGCAGAAAGGTCATAGGGATGGTGGGGTCGCTGCATTGCATGTGTTGCCAGGTTTTGGCAACTAAAACAATTAGTTAAGTTGAGGGAAAGACTGAATTGGTAAAAACATCGTTGGAGTCAGTGTTGACTTTTAGTAGCATGGCTCTAGGGATGGCAGTGTCGACTTCTTCTCTCAGCAGGTTAAAGTTTTCACATATCCAGTTAAATATCTCAACATTTTCACATACAACAAGAGATACAATTACATTTCGTGATGCTGTACCCTCATGACTTTGGTGATCCGACTATCCCTCCAACACCACCATGAGGTTCACATTTATGGTTTATAGTGAAATGTCTCAATAACTATTAGATGGATCTCCATGGAAACTTGGCACAGCCATTGACGGTCCCCTCAGGATAAAATTGAACCACACACCCTGACTTTTCATATTGTGTCATCATTGAGTCAAATTTTACTTTGTCCAATACTTTATATACAAATAAAATACCTACAGAACACATCCCATCAGTCTTAAGTATACGTTGTACTGTATACATAGTAATATAATAAACCAATGGTTCTCAAAGTGGGGGCCACAGACCCACAGCAGTCTTTGAAGGGGTTCTAGGCGGTCCCCAACAAAAAGGAGAATAATGTATTTTCACTATAATTCCATAAGTAACATAATCAAATGCACTATGACTATTTTGGTCATAGTTAACATTACACTGCTTAATGCTAACCTATTGACCATCAGCCTGTTAGGATTGTCATTCTAAGCATGTTGGCATGCTGGCGTAAGCATGTTAGCTTCACAGAGCTGCTAGCATGGATGTGGACTTCTGTTCAATATTTAACCAAGGCCACGTCCTTACTTTAACTTTAATGAGTAAATAAAAACCTTGATCATGCTTTAGTTCTCAAGAGCAGGTATTGTAGTGAAAGCAAATTAGATACATTAATAGTGAATGTGTCAGAGATAGTTTCAGTACTACCTTTTTGTGTTCTCACAAAATAGAGTTTGATAATACAAATGTGTTGTATATAAGCCCATTTTCAGGAGATATGGCTGCTTGCACACAACATTTCTTATGCACCTTTTGCATGTGTGTGGGCTGTGTCTGTGTATCTGTGAATGTGCATGTATGTGAATTCGAATGTATCCATGTGTGAGTACAGATGGCGGATGTATGCAAAGAGGTGACATGGAGCTCACGCCAGTGGATCACATCCTATACTGTGTTATATGCGGTTTGGACCTCATACTACATGTGTCACATGTGTGGATATCACCCAGGCAGGCGTTGGTGCGAAATCATCCACATTCCTTAACATTCATTTCTCTCTGCCCTCCATGTCTTGGCCTCTCTCTAATTTGTCTCTCTTCCACTCCACCCCCACCTCCCTCCGTGTCTTTGAGGCCAATGGCCAAGACAGGCTCACACGATGCAGTATTGATGTGGACGGTTAGTTAGCTCTTCCTCCACATATAGTCCTTCCTGACTAATTAGTGTCGAAGGAAAAGAGCCTGTCACAGTGTGTGTGTGAGGCGTGTGTGTGCGTGTGTGTGTGTGTGTACATGTGTGTCCTAGCCTCTGCACTCTTATCTCAGCGCTCTCATTAACCAGGCTTTGTTTTCCTTAGCTTCATTAGCATTCTCATGACAGCTGCTGTTACCTCAGCTCTAAGGCTAAATGCTAAATGGTAGCCATAAGAAGTCAGTCTGCCCCTTTTCATTAACATTAGCCTGTTTACATTGTCTAAGTGTTTGTAAGTGCGGTGACAGAGCCTTCCCTAATAGCTCTTTGGCAGTGGATCCACATATCAAGTGTTTGCTTTTGCCGTTCTGCTCTAAAATAGTGAGAGACAAATCATCTCTCCTGCAGAATATGTTAAACTTGCTCTCACCTTTGGGCAAGTCCACTCTGCCCGTGCCCATGAGGAATCCTGGCTACTCTATTAACATGAAGGTAGCATCTGCACACATATTTCCTCCAGGTGTTAGACACTCTGCAGTATCTAACATCACTACCCAGCCAGAATACAGAGAGAAAACAGAGGAAATAGGAACAAACGAGGAAAGCACCAGGAGGGCAGCTGATCCAGACACAGACGTGGGGGGAGGTGGAGGGAGAAGGAGTGTAAAAATGGAAAATGAATGAGCCTAGCGGGAGGGATGGAAGGGGGTTGTTTTAGGGGTCCCAATATATGTTCCTCATTACTGTGAGGTATTCTCTAGAGAGCGCGTGGTGAATCAGGGGGATATATGTAAAGGAGACCAGGCTGTGACAGGAGAACACCTGCGCTAAGGTGACGCAGGAGCGAAGGGTGCAACTACCATCCATCCCTAATGATCACCATGGAGAGCGTGGTGAAGAATGTTCAGCAGAAGCCACGATAGTCCCAGACGAGGGGTCAAAGGCCAGCTGCTCTGTATTTCCTCCATCCATCCTCTCCCTCCTTGTCCCACTAACACACCAGCCACCTCACATCCCCCCAAAATGATAAACAGTACAACACGCTACACACATGGGTCCTTTCCCCAAGCACACTACCAAAAGACCACTGTGATGGCTTTTCCTTTTTCTGTTTACTGTGTAGACTGTTCACCGTATATCACTACTGACCATTAAAACCAGCATACACTCACAGATTCTAGCTTGAAATAAGTAATAAATCACATTTTTTGTGGGGGATCATGAGTCACGTTATGTTCTTGCTGCAGCCACGACAATGCAAATCCGACTGAATTATGTTTTCTATTGACATCATGATTGATTGGTGTTCATTAACATGCCTGGCAAACTGCAAAAATGCAGATTTTTCATTGAACACTGGCAGCACTTGGTAAAGGTTAGGGAAATAATAAACTTAATTTCTATAATAATCATAATAATAAACTTTATTTCTATAGCACGTTTCAAAACCAAAGTTACAAGGTGCTTCACAAAATATAGTACCATACAGTACAAGAAAGACAAACTAAAGATCATGACCTGTTTTGATGCAGAAAGTCAGCAGTGACTTGACACAGGACATTGGATTTTCTTACCATTCTAACTAAAATCACAGACCTTATGTTGTTGTCGTTGTCTTAGCAAACTTCCTGTTTTGCTGTGAGCGATCCCCTCCCTCCTTTCTGCGTCACAGCAGTAAAATTACTTTCTTTTTTTCTTTTTTTTGAGGCAGCACTCTTTGCCTCTTTCTTTCTTCAAGCGTTTTTCATCGCTTGCCGTGTTTGGTATAAGTGGTAAACAGGACAGCTGGAATCGGTGGCTTACCCTGTTCCGCCATTGCTGGTAAACATGAGGATCCTGCTCTTTGCGCATTCACAAGCAGACATGACCGCCTCTGTCCTGATTGGATAAAGAGAGGCGGGGATACGAGAACCAATTATTTTCTCTTTTACTGCATGAGCAGCGGGAGGAGAGACATGGGTTGGTGACCAATATAGAGCTATTTAACACTTACTTTACTGGTTCTGGATGCAAACACACGACTCTGCACTTTGTATGCCTGCTATCCTCCTCAGCCACCTTGCAACTCCAGCGCCGTACATTTTATTCACTCAAAGAAAAATTGTCTCTGAACATAATCCAGGCAGTGATTACATTGTTCACCACGACGTAATTGTGAAAACAGATTAGCAATATACAAACATTATTTCTAGGAGACACTGTAATGTAGTTAAGAGCAGAGACTCTTGAAAAATTCAAGTGTTCCAACATCTAAAAGTGACTGTGTCTTAGATGAATATGCTTTATCTTACCTTATCAAAGAGGAGACTCACTCAGAGAATGTTAACCTCACCATAACCTGTGCGCAGGCGGTAATGTCTAGATATACCAAACAAAAAGGGGAGCACGGTCAGGAGAAAAGAATCAGGGCCATTTTATATCGATTTATCTTATAAGATATTAACAGCATCTATTAGTAGGATGGTCATGCACTTATTGTTCATTGTGTGCTTAAGTAGAGTATTTCTATGTTGCAGTGAGATCAGATAACATGTCTCTACACAGTGGTGCATCTGGAAATGGTAGAAATCATCTTCTCATCAGCACACTGTACATGCTCAGCCTGGCATGTGCAGTTTTATGGATTTGATTGGCCAGGACACAGCGTTACTAAATACCAGACTGCACCACTTGCACCAGATTACACTCAACAAAATGCTATTGTCTGTTCAAATGCAGCTTTAAAACAGCGGTGAAGGAGCTTAATTGGAGAAAAAACTTCAACCATCTGAAACACTGGTACATGTCAGCTTTAGTGAATGTGTGAGTGCCTCAGAATCAAAGAGCGAGGGCTTCTTCAGACTCACTATTTTGTACCGCCGCTGAAAAATAACAGAGAAATGTGTTGTAAAAGAGACAGAGATTCTTCAGCAGACAGTAGACTCAATCATCCATGATGTAATGCAGCCACAAGATGAGATGTATTTTGAGTAAGAGCTGTTCCTATCTCTCTGTCTGCTCTGTCAGATGAACATTACTCAAGGATTGAGAGTGGTGAGACAGATGTGAGTAATTATGCAGAAAGCTGTCATACCTATCCACTCCTCCTCATCCTCCTCTTCCTCTCCTCGCTCTTTGCCACTCTTGGCTCCCCTCTCTCTCGAAAACCGCCCACTAACCCTGTCTGTCAGTGGCCCGGTGCTTACATATCCTAGCAAAAGCTGGAGTGGTCATTATTCACAGCTTAGGCCGTGGCTGTTTGCTGTGAAATAGCTCACAGTGTGCTAACATGCATCCAGAAACGCAATTAGCATGGTGATTAGCATAGCTACTTCACATGTTAACCCGTCAAAATGCACGGGCACCTCTCTCAGGACCCCCACAGTCACTCCTGACAATACACTCATAATGAAAAGGCTTTTCCATCAGGGGCTCATTCCCCTCTGAGGTGGAATAAAGCAGAGGGAAAAGTGTGTTGTAGTGAGGAAATGAACAGAAATGCTTTTCCTTTTCTTTTCCCTAACCCCCCCCTCTCCATCTCAGCGTCATGTGGTCTTTATCTTTATCTCAATGTCAGTCTGGCCTTTTTGTCCACTATACGTCCCCAAGGATCCATTCACTAAATGGAAAACCCCTCTCACTGATGGATTTACACAAACGTGCACGTGGAGCACAAAGTGGCAATATAATAATGTTATTTCAACAGCACGGCCAGTGACCCCTCGAAAGAGGCTCCCTACTGTGGCTGTATACACATAACCTTAATAATTCACTCACACACTGCCCTCAAACACACACACGGATACACAAAGAAAAAGGTCTAAATAATTTACAGAGAGAGACGTCTAGCCCCCAGCATGAATAAGTAAGAGGCAGCCCACTGGCCAATTCGCGCCCCTCTCACGACTCCTCTCTGGCCGCGTACAGTTTAATCAGCTCATAAATATTGCACCGCTTGCTTACTTGATAGTTGCACTAATTTAGTATTCAGTTTTGTTTTCATTTAACTATCACTTAGCAAGTCTACAAATTGTGGTGTTAAGAGACAGATTGGAGATACTTTTTCACATGCATTTAAACAAGGGGAACGTGAGAAGATGCAGATGTTTAATTCATCGTCGCTGTAATTAGATACCATTAACCTACAGCGTGCGGCCCTTATCCTCTGATTTGTTTTATCCTTTAGACTGAATGCTTGTACCTTCCCTACATCTTTCCACTTGTTATTGTGGCTTTAAATACTCTTTACTAACTCTAACAAGTCCCAGTCTGGCTGTTCTCCTTCTATAATTCAATTCCACACTACAAACTGCAAACACACTAAACCACGAGGGGTCTGTCAGTTATCTTATTTTGTTTTCAATAAACTGAACTTATGCACTCTGAGTTTTATTGTAGTCTCACATTCACATTCTGGAAATGTATCACACATAACTCCAATATGATCAACCAGTCTATTGATTTAAAGGCATAATATGTACAACTTTGGCATTAAAATGTCCAAAAACAGCTAGGCCTTTGTTATATAGCTTATTTACTTATGTTAGCTTAAATGTTTCCAACAGTGTTCAACCCCAAAGAAATCCATAATTAACAGGGAAACACCAGATGATACGTCAAAGAGTGATGAAGGAAGGAAGGAAGGAAGGAAGGAAGGAAGGACGCAGATGTGAATAATTATAATGTGAATTGAACTTAAATACATTACCTTGTCTGTGAACCTTTCTACCTGATAGATTTTCATCTGCTACGCTGGTTGTTTAACACTGAAGACTTGTGCTTCTTCATGGCGTCATCAAACTCAGGCTGTATTTGAAACCGCTTATTATGGTAGCAGTACGTACTGATTTGGCCAAAATGTAGCATGTGGTATGTACAGTAATATGCAAACAAAAGCAAAATCTGCATTATGTCAAAAACACCTGGATGTTGTAGTGATTTGGAAAAAAATCTCCAGTGTTTATCAGACCAGTCTAAATTCACTTCAGAGTTTCAGGTTTTAGGTGAGAAATAAACTGTAGAGTTCAGATTTTGGACAGTTTTACTAAAATTGATGGCAAATTGAAAATTTTCTCCAATTTTTTTTTAGAACTGAGTACTTTCACAGGTGAAGACCGTATTGCACCATCACCTGTGTGGTATCCAGTTGCCCAGCCGGCCAGTCAGGCATATATATATACTATATATATATACTACATATCTCTGTATAATGTAGTCGGCTAGCCCAATACATGTCATTTATTTTCATTTTTTTGACTGAGAGACCACTAGCAGCAGAAATTACGTATTGTGTTTTTTTAATGATTCCTATTGGAGGAATCTAATAACAAATGCACACTATTGTTGTGTGTATCTATTGCTATTGTTATTATTATTACTGTGTAGGGTTGAAAATAATATTAAGTTTTATATTCTAAAACTACCTAGCCACCATTTGTCTTAATATAGAGCTGTGTAGCACAGATCTGAAGTTTGGTTTGTTTGTGATTAAGCAAACAAGTCACATTTACTTTAAACGAAACTACGACTGAAGCACCTGAAACTGATTCAATTGATAAAAAGAGCATGAATTGGAAATAACTTCCCCACTGTGATTCCCCGCTGTGTGGAGGCTCAAATCATAACGAAACACTGCCGATGACAGACTGGTAAAATGATACCAAACAGGACATTGGCAAAGCTAACTATGATCAAACTGCTACAGCCACTGGTACTCGTGAAATAATTAAACCAATGAAAACAAACAAACAAACATAATTCTACTAACAGCATTATTATAACGTCTTCATTAAATAGCCTGCAGAGGTTCTTTAACTTGGTATCATATATTGATTTTCTTCAAACATAAAAATTGGCTCTTTAATTAGATCGTACATTCCCTAAATTAAATCTTAATTCTTAAGTGTTACAATACACACAGGAGACATTTTGCACTCGCACTACACAACACTGTGTATAGTATGGTGTGTGCATACAATGGTTTATAGTGGTTGTAACTGCTGGGTCAGGTCTGCCTACACATGTGAGGGAGGTCCTGGAACATAAAGTTCATTACAGACAAAGTGATGTATTGGCTGTCTCTTCTGTAGTGTAAACTTTATCCTGAGCTCATGTGCTGGTTAGTCTGCTGCTGGGGTTTATGGGTAGCGTCACTTTTGAAAGTAGTTACATTACACGATTACTGCCATTGCCATTCCTTGCGCATGTTGCCGCTTAGATTGTCTAGATAATTCACATCTTCCTTTAATGAATGGCTTATCCAATGACCCATGATCTGTAACTCTGCAGGCTTATAATGACAGGAATGACAGATGCAATATCCGCTACACATATATAACGTCACAGAAACAATGCAAATGCATCAGGGATTTCCCTTTTTTTGTTTTTTGTGGAAACAAAAGGAACAGGGAAATACAGTGACATTTTTACAGTAACATATTACTCATTTGAAAATGTAACTAAAGAATGGATTTATTTAATTGCAACACGAATGCCTTTGTGACTTGTTACAACAAAAACTAATCTGAGTACTTGCTTCTTTGTGATGCGTACTGCTGCTGCCCTCGAAGACATAAAGTTTGTCACTATTTTAGTAGCAGGGGCTGTTTTTCTCAGAGAGGAGTTTTACTGACTGGTGTCACAGGTCGAGGAAAACTGTGTTCTCCTGCTGGGATTCCAGTCGGTGTGTTCTCTTCCTACAAAATAACATGTATTGGTGTAGCTCTATTTCTGCAATGCTCCACGTTGGAGAGGGTAAAACAGTATGATCCTTAAAGAGCTTCCAGCCCATAGATGTTTGATGCCAGAAACAGTGCTGCCTGGTATTGAACCGATCTCAGGACGAGTCTGTCGTGCTGTCTTAAATGATTTTACCTGACTATAGTTCAGGCTACTATAAATTACTATAAACTACATTGGCACCTACGCCATTGTGTCCCTTTTATGGTACATAACAAGGTAATCTACTTTCACTACAAACATGCACCTCCATTTTTTAGTTAAGAAAATGTTCATAATCTTATTCGGAGTGAATAATTGCTATGTTTTGTGCAGAATTGACCTTTTACCTGCTTGTCTTCCATCCTTACCTGGGCCTGGCATCCTGGCAGCTTGGTCAGGAGGTCACCCTTGTTATAGCAGCACAGATCATGACAATTAGTCCAGACTGAGGAAAGCAGGAGGGGGATGCAGATTCAGAGGTGGATCAACAGAGAAAACAAGATTAGAAGGGGGATTCTTCCGTTCTCCTGCCGTTATCTCTGTGGCTGTGTGAGTGTGTCATTTTGGTAATAATTAAACTGTCTGTTAAATCAGGGATGCAGAGGCTTAAGGAGTCCAGCTCCTCATGCCATCCTCGGCTCCTTTCATAACAAAAGCTTTGCGAGCAACTAGGATGAAATACTATGACAAGTTTACGTAAAACTAGGTTCTGCACCTGGAATATCCGTATGTATGCATGATAGGTAACGCAAGAGAACTATTGAGAGAGATATCGAGGCAAAATGGTATGAAGAGAGTAGAGTAGACAGAGGGAGAAGCACAGAGAGGTAAAGAGAGAAGAGTATAGAGGCAGGGAGAGGTAAAGGGAGAAAGAAAGTGAAATAGCGTAAAACGCTGAGCGCAGGGTGCTGCATGTCGGCGGGTATCAGGGGGAGTATTTGGTGGCCGGGAGCCAGTATGAGTGAGATGAGGGGAGGCGAGCCTGCAGAGCCAATAAATTACGGGCCTTCAAGCCCCACTTTACATTAATGGAATGTGCAGCGCTGCTCTATCCAGTCGGCCGCTGAGATTAAAGAGTCGGGAAATGGCTGTGGACAGGCTCTCCCCGGCCTGGGCTCTCTGTGTGATATGGGCCTTCAGAAACCCACAGCATGGCCCCGCGGTGCACAGGCCCGCCAAACAGCGACGGCTGCGCATGGAGGTCCAGCCCGAGCATTTTACTCAAAAATCCATCCCAACAAAACCCACAAGGTGTCTTTGCCGTGTGATCACAAGCCTCGACGGCTTTGGTGCTGCCGAGACAGAAAAGGTGGTTTTTAGAGCTTTAGTAATAATGGCAGAAAATCCTCACTTGGGTTGTTTATTTGAAATACTGTATTATAGATCAGTTTCTGGGAAAGTCAACCTGGATACAGTGCGGCACTCTGAAGATTTCTCACAGATTATGTGGGATAAAGTGTGCGAGTATGAGAGAATGGCTGAAGCATATCCACCTAAACCCCGCTCTCTTTCACAGCCCCTAAACCCATTACCCCACTATTCATCTCTCAATTGAACTGTGCCACCGCCGTGTCGCTGCCTGTCTCCTGGTGGTTTTCTACTTGTTTGAAGGAATCAGATGCATCTGGAAAGATTCAATTAAATTGCCGTTGCCTTTCTTAACTACTTCTCATCACTCGCATGTCTCCTGCCAGTCTTTTAAAGTGATTACACACAATTATTTCAATTAGATGTCAGGAAGTAGTGCCATCATCATCAGACAGTAATCAGGTTGTGGTGGAGCGGTGGGAGACAGAAAGCGACAGCTCCTCTCATTCTCTTTCATTAAAGATGGAGGAGAACATCGCTGAGCATTTTCGATTCTCTTTTTTATTTCCCCCCCCGTTTCTCACAATGTGGAACACTTTTAGAAAAGCAGGAAAAAAATACACGTTTTGTACCCCCCTGCAAGCTGTTCTCATCTCTGCTAATGAATGAAATGCGTTTCTGGATCTTTTTCTGAGAGACGGCTGAAGATGAGGGATTGAGTGAGGCACAAAGGAAGAGCAGGCCTCCTGTTGTCTCCTGGACAGAGTCAAATGGAGAAGGAAGAGAAAGGGAGATTAGACAGACAGCCTTCTGGCTAGACTTTACAGTAGGGAACAGTTACAATAATATCTGAGGGAATTTGTGTCATTTTGCAGAGAATTTCGAATGTAATTCAAATTGATACTGACTGAAGAAAAACAGACACTTGAACAGGATGATTTCCTCCCTTCTTTTTGTATTCGTCCCGATACCACCACTCTCTTTGAATAAACAAGACTTAACTTATCTTACCTCTTGCCTTTCTACCTTTATGTATCTTGTAATTTTTCCGACAATCTTTCCAAATAAAACATAATACATGCATTTTATCATAACCGGGCAAAAGGGAACATTTTTACAAATTTAACATTCAGGAAGAATTGAAAACAAATACAAAGACTTCCTTCCTTTGTGCTCCCTCATGTCGACCAGCAGGGGTTCACGAGCTGAGGGCCGGTGGTGGTCTGTGTTTCTGCTGGAGCTCCAGTATTGCGTCCTTGAGGAGCAGAATATGCTATAGGAGCTCCCATGGGACCGAGGTATGGAAACAGAGGTAGCGCAGGAGCTGCTGGGGCTCTGTGTTGTGATAACAGAGGCTTTGCAGGAGAGCGACACACACAGCATAATGAACAACCCACCGCCCACTGCAGCACACACAAACACACATTTACACACGTGTGCATCCACGCACACACACTCAGTAACACGGTGGCATAAAGTGCATGTTCTTCTATAATCCCATCTCTCCCTCGTTGTAATGTTTCCACACAACATCATAATCGACAAGACATGCGCACGTGAAAAGTGCACACGCACTGTTACGAGGCAGCCCAGCCCTCTGCAGCACATGCCTGGTTGCCTAGCCGAGGCCACGCTGACTGCATGTCTTACAGCAGCATCAGTATGCTACGAGCATGGTCCTGTGTCTACACCACTCTCCTCTCCCTCCCTTCATCCACCTCTCCTTTATGCATCCCTCTCAGTTCTCTGTCTTACTTTCATCACTCTCTCTCTGCTTACGCTGGCTCTGGTACTTCCTCCATTCCTCACTCTCCCTCTTTTAGCGTAAAACAGAGCCAGATTCGGGCCGGTTATTTCCACGGAGCTGTTTGTGTTTTCACCTCTTTGCTATTTATCTTTGAATTATGTGTGTTTTCCTGTTCTCTCTCATATCCCACTTGTCTCTCCACTTCATCTCTCCCTGCTCTCCCTCCTTCGCAGCTTCTTTGCGTCACTGCTGGCTGTGCTTTTGGGTTTTCTCGTCCAAGTGGGGAGCAGCGTGCTAGGCTAATTATACCGTTAGGATCCAGCCATATTGGCTAATGTTGTTTTTCCGCTCCTTCTCTCTGTCGTATTGTGACCATGGGACGGGCCCATTAATTGCCCTGCTGATGGCTGTCATCATACACACCCCTCTATGACCAACACAGAGGGGTAGAGTGTGTGTGTGTGTGTGTGTGTGTGTGTGTGTGTGTGTGTGTGTGTGTGTGTGTGTGTGTGTGTGTGTGTGTGTGTGCGTGTGTGTGAGTCTCAGCGGGTGTCTGATGGGAGGGTGCTCAAGTGTGGAGGACTCATCATGGGTTATTAGGAGCATGCAGGGGGGCCATCAAGCGTGAGAGATGGAGAGATAGAGGCAGCAGAGAGATGAAGAGGGAGAGAGAGAAAGATGGTTAAGAAAGAATCATTCCAAAGGCAAAGTATTGCTGGTCCATTTGAAAGAGACTCATTGAGTTTAATTCCCTCTCATCAATATGCTTTGTTGGCAGTTTTGGATAAACTTTAGTTGCCATTAATTATACATTTAGAGACACAGACCTTCTTAGACTTGGAGGATTTCGATGAGACAGATTTAAAAGGAATTGAATCTGCAGAGCCCTTGATACCCTGGCTTTGAGTCCGCAGTTTGGGTCAAGTAAATCTTTAGCCCCTCCTTGCCTGGCAAACACCCACAACTTTCAAAGTCCTCGCTCACAGTTCGAATTTGTATTCTCACAGCCGAAACCTAATAGCCAAAATAAACGAGGCACAGGCACGGCGTGATACCTCTGCCGCGGCAGAGTGCTTTCATTATGATCAACTGAAGCTGCTCGCTGACCACAGAAGGCCACATTTTTATGTGACTATTCTACATTTTCTTTCTCAGTTCCACCCTTCAATAGGTTAAAACTAGAACTGTGTAAAACAATCCGTCCAAAGATGATTAAAATGATTACCTCATTGTACCAGAGGCAGTGCTACGCAGTAGAGCATCCTTGTGGGTGTTTTGGAGTGGGAGACTAAAAACTTGGTACCCGGTTGGGTGTATTTTTGCAGGATGTACAGTAGCGCGCTTCAGTGAGCTCTATGACCGTCTCAGCCCATTCTCTAACTGCATATTGTTTTCCGATAATTTGTGTATTTAACCTCAACTTTGCGCATAGAAGGTGATATTCTGCTTTGTAAGGCTTTGGGTGGCTTTATGAGAAGTTTACTACTGGAAAACCTCTTGGAAAGGTGGGTCTTAAGGTGATATAGTATAAAAATGCTCGATTAGTGAAATATGCTGAGCTGGCTGAGTGGATGGAACAAATGTATTTTGTGTAGTTGACCAGAGTTCACATCCCACCTGTATTTAGAGTTTTATTAGACTAAGTGAATTCATTGTATTCTGGTCTTTAAGAGAATATTTCCACTTTTCAGTCGCAGTTTGGTTTGATTTAGGAAAATAAAACTACTAGGTTAGATGTACGTTTTGGAAAAGATCATGGTCTGAATTAAATCAATAAATCACCTGTTCAATTTTGGTTTCATAAGGGACAGGAGAAGTGATGATCACCAAAAATAAAACCATCTCTGTTTGACGTAACAAGAGGTGAGACATGCAATGCGAGCTGACGAGAACACGCATCAGGCACTCGACAGTCTGTGTGACGCAGGACGTAAGGCGCCACCCCCAGGTGAAATACCAAGTTTTTTGGGAGTGCCACAGTGAAGGTGCTACAGAGATGGAGTCTGTGTAGCAGCTAAAACACCCCACATGATCGGCCCCATCTGTGTCCCATGTATTTCGCCAGCGGCTTGTAAACTCTGACATTAAAAAATGGTGGTATCATGTGGCATTTAGTGTGAGGGAAGATCATTGCACTTTGACATACACGGTACACATACTGGTCTCTCATTGGCCACTGTTAATATCCTGCCAAGCATCCTCACAGCACAGGAAGGCAGGTGAGGATAAAGGATAAGAATCTAGACCGCCTTGTACGCCATGATTAATTCATCTTGTATTCTGCTTGCCCAGAATGAATGTGAAGTTAATTTTTAATATTCCTACGCTTTCTCACATGATTGCAACATGATTACGTGGGGGGTCACATAGTGGGTGTGGGTGTGTGGGAGGTGAGGGAGAGGGCACGCGAGAGAGGCGGTGTGAAAGAGAGCGGGTGAAATCACACGTTTAGCAAATTGTATTGTTACTGCAGTTTGTGCTTGCCAGCGCTGCTAATATGACACTTAAGTAATTGAAATTGAAAACAAAAAGAGATTGAGAGGGATAATTAAAGAGAGAGAGAGCGGGAGATGACTGGAGAAGGGGAGGACGAGGAGGAGAGAGGCAGCTGCAGCATTACCATATGTAGTTCAGCGTGGGGCCTGAGACGTGTGCTGCTGACACAGTTTGTTGCGGCTGTGCATCTGAGCAGCACAAGAATAAACACAGGATGCACCTCTAGCTTTATTTTCATGCTGTATAGAACAAGAATTGCATTTTTTTTCGTTTATGAAACACAACAATGAGTAACTACGTAGTGTCTGCAGTATATACGTTAAACTCTCCCCTCTGGGAGCAGGCGGCATGAAGGAAACAGTATATAGTAACAGGGTGAGAGGGGACACAGATTAGATATCACATGATAATACAACCCCTGAAATGTTATTATTCATTATTCATAATAGGAGCCTTTAATAAGCTTGCTGTGGGGTCATGGTGTGTTAATGGTGTGTATTACATTAACACACCAGATTCACAAACAATGGAGACTCTGGATAAGCTTCTGTGATACACACACACACGGACACAGACACAAACAGGAAGGATGGTCCTTGTTACACAATGTCTGAGATGCTGATGGGAAAGTAAAGCTGCTGGAAGACTGATTTTGTGTAAGATTCTGTATAATCAAGGACAAATACTTTTGTTTGCACCACTCACATCAGTGAAAGTGGCATCAACTGGATGTTAGGAGAGCTGAGAGTATTTTACTCATGCTCATGGTTGCAGTGACTGTTAACAAGCTAACAAGACATTTTTCAAAAAAACAGGTGATAAAAGGTAGAATTTAACCTCTTTAATTTGAATTTACCACTTTATCAAGGCACACAGGTTATAATTATGTTAACACAGCAATGAAAAACACACAAATAAAATACCGACAAGCTGACCTGTCCATTTTTTAATTTACAATTTCCTCTCCGTCAGCACTCATTTTCTCACTCTGGTGATAATGAATGTGTCTGTGTTTTTCTCGAAGCACTTGGCCAGCGGCAGAGCTGGTGTGGCGGATTGTGAGCTGTAGCTGCCCCGGTGGTCACAGGGTTAGGGTTAGGGCTACAGTGTCTCTCGGCTGGTATGTAGAGGAAACAGGCCGGGTGGCGGGCAGAGCTGCCATGCCGGCTCCACCTAACGGGCCCAGAGACACTCCAGAGGATGAGTGACTCCAAGAGGAGAAGCATAGGACCAGGACAGAGCCCAAAGGGGTCGGTGTGTTTGCCAGCACAGCTACGGCCTTGTAGGCAAACATTACCAGAGCTACTGTTTGAGTTAATAGTTTGACAGACGGATCACAGCTGGTCTTATGATCACACGGTGATGGTGCAACTGAACTAAACACCTGTTAAATGATTGGCTGTTCGTTTGTCACTCAAAGCACGCTCCATTACCAATGGATATCATAGGCTGTTTATAAGCCAGGACGTATTGACTATGTGCTTTTAAGTTGGTTTGCATTTAATGCATGTGAAAATATTGAACTATTTTCTTATTGCTACTGATGACGTGTCTTTCGCCAACTACTCGTCCTTGATTAAACCTACTATGGTATGGTTAACGCTGGACCTGAACTGGACATGTTAACTTAAACTAACAACTCCAAGACTGCCACCAAGACTTCTCCAAATGACACTATATTTGCTGCGTTCCTGTCTTTACACACACACTTCAGACAGTGTCATGTTGTACTAGTCTTATAAAAGTAACATGAAGTAAGAGCCACAGGACTGATGGAGAAGTTAATTAGAGGCCAGACCAGTCATCCCCACCTTCTGACCCTTCTCCACCCCTCCCATTATCCCCCTCTACATCTGCCCTTATCTGTCATTCACAGTCATACCGCCGCTAACGAGCTCATTCTGAGCCATACATTAAGTCTGCAGCCGTACATTTTCCCCCCATACAGTGCAACATGCTTTTTTTTCACCACCAGAAAGAGAGAGATGGCTGTTCGCTCCCACCACGTCTCCAATTAGATACCCCTCTATTCATCCTTCTGTCATTTCTCCCTCTTCTCTCTATCCTCTTGTTTTTTCGTGTCTGCCCATGTTGGAAGCGGGTTGTAAAACAGACTGCCTTATCCAAATGGAGACGAGCCCCGCGGTCACCGTGGTTTTGTTACTGAGGCAGAGTCACATTAGCCTCTTTAGTCTGCCTGAGCGAGTGCATGCGTGTGGCCCTGTGTGTGTGCGTGTGTGTGTGGTTGTATGTGTGTCTATGGGTGTTTTGAGGCTGTGTGTGACATTAGCCCCGCAGTCACAGGTAATGATCTCATCTCCCCGCAGGTGACTTGAGGCATACAAAGAGAATTACGCACACACACACACACACACATTCTGAGAGGGAAAGATGGGGAGCCGAGATTGGTATTGTAATGGTTCTCTAATGGGCTACCTGACAAGTGCTTTTTCTTAATGCTATGCCTCTCCTCCTCTCCCCCTCCCCCTCCCTGTTTCTCCCTCCTCTAGGTGCATTTTCCTTCTCTGAGGAGCAGTGATATGGACACCAGGTGTGGTGACGTCCAGGTATGTGTTTAATTCTCATAGCTCACCTCTTGTGTGAATCAAACACACCGCCTATTGAATCACAGTGCCCTGTTATCACAGCATAACATACCATTTGTTCTACCAGTTCTACCTTTTGTTCAGCTGATGTTAAACTAAATTTATGGCTGTTTGAAATCCCTCCCTATTTAATATATAGTGCACTACATTAATCCCATTTTATATGTCCAACTGTGAATTTTAAGCAGAATCTACCTTTGTGCAACCAGTCAGTGATGGCGATGATTCGTAACAATCCTAAATCTCGATTTACAGCTCACCAGATCAAGGTCTTCATTGCCTTCACATAGGGAGTAGTGCCTTGACGAGCACTTTGTTTTAGTATGGATTAAACTCATAAAGTAGTTGTCAATTATATATAGTCAATTAATCTCGGGAGATTTATCATATTTCGTTTTCACCAAATAACAATGATCAGTTCTCATCAAAAAAGTCTCAAATAAAACCAGTAAAGAGTTAACTGAGCGTCCTCGATACAAAAGTGTTACTGTTTGACTGCAGTACCAGTGCGACTGCTTTCTTTAAATTTAAGCAGACGCAATTTTAAAAAATGTACCACAGAAACATCTCCTGCGTGTTTATAAGTTTATAGCCTGAATAAATATATATATGTTCTGTTGTGTAGCCTGAAGGAGTTACAATAATTCATTTCATTGTGCAAACCTGTGTCGTTTAATAAGATAAATCACCTTGATCTGACAATGCAGAATTGATTTTTAAAAGCAAGGTCTAACACAATCTTCAAATTAAGTTCGACATCTGGTAAACACTTTCCATCAACTTTGACTGTGTTGGCGCACCAAGCGGCATCGACGTAAACACTGAGTCCTCCTCCCCTCGTCCTGTCAGAGTCATGTGCTCTGTCAGCTCTGAACACGGTCTGCCTGTTTAGTGCAACAGCTTTATCTAGGATGTTGCAGTGGAGACAGGTCTCTGTGAAGATGTGTGCACAACAGTCACACCATTTCCCATTGCTTGACCAGTCCCATTTTGTCCATCTCATTTCCATGCGACCGGACATTAGCCAGGAGCAGCCTTATATCTCTGCTTGACTAGCATGGCTCTTATGCTGACGCTCTTTCTCTCCTCCCTGGAACTGCCCGGTTGGTCAGGTTGGATGGTCAAAAGCTGCCGTGGGCAGTGATCGTCTGCCTAATCAAACAGAAATGCTGTGAAATTTGAAGGAGCTACTGGCCGCTGCATTCGCTGCTGTTGACATATCATCAAGCCGTATCTTCAATGTTTTGCAAAGCACTTTCTCCATTAAAGTAAGAAAATCCGTTGAATGTAAAACCATTTAACATTAAACATTTGTATCAGGTGTTGTGCTCAAAGGCAACAACATGAAAGCAGATTGTTTTTATTGAATCCCATCACCTACGATTACGTCTGATATGATTTCAACTAGCCAGTCACAACTTGCTATTCAATTCAAGAATTTTAAAGCTGTGAATCCTGCAGCTCATCCACCTGCTGTCAGCTGTTTTTTTTTTTTGGTTTTGTTTTTTGTTTTTTTTAGCTCTGAGCAGCCTCTCCACCCCACAGACGCCCCACAGACACACTATGATGCTCTTATATTCCTTGCTCTCTATTTTTCTATTTATACCCACTGAGATGAGCAATGAGCCCCAGGCAGCCCTCACTCACCAGCCCGAGCACACGTAGACACAGAAACACACTTTCTCTCTCGCGCGCACACACACATGCTGTGAGTTGAGGCTGAGGTGGAGGTTAGAGGGTTTCATCAACAGTGTGTCTGACCATATGAACTAATGTAATGCAGTTAGCTGTATTGTCGAGCCTCGGAGAGCACACACAGAGGACTGGGGTTCCTGCTGTGTCCTTGCTTTCAGCTTTGTGTTTGGGCGTTAAGCTGCATCCCCCGAAAGGGAAAATCCACTCTGAAAACCAACAATGTCTATTGCTCATTCTTGGTTTGTAAATATGAGAATGTGATAAACAAGAGAGTCAAGAGTGTCTTGGCAGAGCCATCAAGAGACACACAATGAAGCAACACTATTTTGTAATAATTGGGGTGATTTTATGAGGCTGTGGGCTTTTTTCAGTTGGTAGCTGCAATAAAGCAATTAAATTAAGTATTTTTGGGACTGTGAAAGCTTAGGTCAGTTTAATATGAATCCATAAAATCATGAGTTTTTTTCCCTGAATCAGTGCCAATGAGCAGCACAAGACAGAGAGAGAGAGCGCGTTGTGGTCAACACCGATATCTGTTTTTTGAGGTGGATTTTTAAGCTCTGATTACCTCCAGCAATCAAAAAGTAATTAGCAGTGAGCCATTTACCTGCTAGTTTGTTGGGACCTCAACTAAAAGGTGAGTTTATCACATTAATGCCTGCACTTCTGCACATATACTGACATACGGGCTGACACACACAGAGGCAGGGGGGGAGAGCTGGAGTACTACTGCGTAACTTAAAAATGGATGAAGACAACATCCATGAGAAACAGCCCATCGTGCATTATTTACAATATTGAGAATACACTGAAATTGCGCCAGCTTGACTTGTTCCACCTCGTCTGCCCTCTTTTCTCCTCTCTCCTCCTCCCAGTACTAGCATCACCTCTGTCCCCTCCCACCCCCCTCTCATTGAGCGATTCACAGAGTTTACCAGAGGTTGAGCAGGGTCAGCATCATAACTCTTCAGTCCAGTGGAGCAGAGCATAGTCGGGAGGAATATAGTGTACAGCAGATCAACTCTTCAGTTCACGCTGATGTATGATTTTTATATTTGATTTGATGCGCCTGATGCATTTCTCCATAGATAAGTGTACATACTGGCTGTCGGCAGTCAGGAGCACGAGGGTTGGCCTACCACCTATTTTGAACAGGTGTTCAATCTAGGCTCTAGATTGTAGAATAAATGAGTGTTTGAGAGCCACGTACCTTGTGCTGCATAATGTCTAATCATGTATTTCTATGAGATCATAGGGTGCAGTGGATTATGCAGTAATGGAGAATGAATTAAATCCTCTATGATTGCGGAAGTCCGGAGTTTAAATGCATTTAGTCCATGCCTGTTAGATGATCGATGCTTGTACAATAAGGTAAGGTAATAACTGGCTCTAGTTAAATTACATGTCTTGCAATCCATTCTTTTGCCCTATGATGTGCTTGACATAATTATCACCTTCATAAATGAAAAATGTGGGAGACAATTCAGAAATAGACCCTTTTAAATAATTGGATTATTTTTGTCACCAGAAATACAATTTTTGTTCAAGTATATGTCTCTCACTTCATGAGTTGTTACAGTTACATCTATGTCAAAATCAGTTAAATAGTCAGCCATGACTTTGGAAATAAATTCTTGCTGGCAGTTCCTCTAGATAAACCCCAACCTCTCTCTCCAACTGTGACCCACATTTCCATCGTCATCTTCCTGCAACAACTCACCTCTCATGAGATTTCAGAGCGAGACCTCTCCTTGAATGCCACTTATGTTTCTGGTCACAAAACGGTTCTTGTTATTCAACAAAAAGGATCCACTTGGAATTCCTCTTGGAAGACTTTAGAAATGCCTAACAGTAATGAAGTTTCCATTCATATTCATTTTCATTTACTACTGTCATGTTTCATGTATTACTTTGAGGAAGGTTACTGTCTCATCAGTCCACACAGATCTGATGTTTTCATCTGCTATCATTTTTCCTCTCTTAAGTAATGAGTTGGTGACATGCATCATATACTGTACGTCACAATTTATTCATGATGTCAGAGTCTAAGTCTGTTTCCACTGCACTTTGTCATATTTTATTTTTAACAATTCACTAACTTTTCCACCAGCCAAGTGTTTCTTTTCTTTTTTTTTTTATTCTTTTCAATATTTTCTTTTTATATTTAAACCTGAGTGTTTCCACTCAGGTTTAAAGAGGTCATATTATGCTATTTTTCAATCATAGTAGGATGAATGCTTCATTTTAGCTACAGAGTGAGACTTATCGCCTCTGTTCAATCTTTGGTGAGAGTTGCACATAGCCAATCAGAGGCAGAGTAGGGCAGGTAATGCGGAGCAAAGTAGTGTGATCTAAAATAACGCTGCTACAGCAATAGCAACTGTATGTCTGCTGACTGACTGGAGTGTATATATTTTATGATAAACATCTAAAAATATATATTTATATAACGCCTGTAACATAGTGACACACATAAATTACGGAAGTAAACCAGGCATTTCCAGCAGTGTCTTCTGTGGCATGGACTCTGGGCTTTTTTACAAAAATGCTACATAACACAATAAAAAGAAAGTCAAAAAACCCAAAGAGCATGATATGACTTAATTAATGGTTAGATCATATACCACTGCCCTCACTGTTTAATCAAGCTCTAGATTATTTCATCTAACTCAAGCTTGATTTCCTCTTGTTACTGCACCAGCTTCCGTTAAAGTACAAAATAAATAATTAAATAGGTAAGAAGGGCAATGCTACAAAATTGTTACTGGCAAACAAAAACAGGAGGAATGTTAGAGCTTCATTGACAATTTCTGTCTTGAAAAAAAATCAACAGTTGCTAATATTGCTGCTAATGTTATCACCACTGCCTCCTGTCACCTCCACTAAGACCCTGTTAATTTTTCCTGGCTAATAGCCTCCTTTAATTACTTCTCAGACACCAATTATATTTCTATTATGTTACACATTGCTTTAGAATTGCTTCAGAAATAATGTATTTATATGATTGTTTTGTCTCATTTTTTTAACTCACAAATAATTGTCTTTGTCACACAGTCGTGCCACACCACAACTCGCTATGGGCACAATGTGTAAGAAGCTCTGTGGCTGTTGTTCATTATAGTCAATGTAAAACCACTGATTTGGGATCAATACATTAGTACAACAAAGTAATCTTGGGAAAAACAGTGCTGCAGTGACACGAGTGATCCAGTTGGAGTTGTTTTAGAGGCTGGTGTTGGTGCACGGCTGATGGAGTACAATGAGTTCAGACTGGCAGCAGGGCTCACTGAGACACTCACACAAAGGTGGGATTAGATACCCTCTACTTCCCCTCTGCTCTAATGGAAACCTGTGGTGTGTGTGTGTGCGTGCGTGCGTGTGCGTGCATGTTCCGATGTCTGCATATGCATGCAACGTGTTAATGAAATGTGATGAAATATGATGGATCCTCCCAGAGGCAAAAGCCCTCAAAGTTACACATCCTGATGAAAGCATAAACATGTGTCACATTTCACCGGAGCACATCTTTATATCTAACCCCCTGCGGCTTAAAACACACACACACGCGCAGACACACACACACTCACACGTACACACAAGTCAACCTGTCACCTAGATTTAAGTTGTGATCATCCTCAGGAGTCTCTCCCTTTCTGTTTCTGTCTCTTTCGCACTTTATTTACATGCGAGAATGCAAAGAAGAACGGCCTGTCACGTTGTCAAAACTCGGCTCAAAACTCCTCTGCACGTCTGTGTACATACAGAGTTTTCAGATTCAATATATTTCCTCTCTTATAAGCCATATCTCCTCATCTCCACATGCTCTTTTACTCTCTTCACATCTGTCAGGCACTTGATATCCTGATACATCTGAGTTATTGAAGAGCGACATGCTTTGATAGCTGCGGTTATGCTGTGATATTTCCTCTTCGGAGGGGGGTCCAGCTTCATAGCTCCATTCCATCTGCTTCTGCCTTCCCTCTCTCTCTCTCTCTCTCTCTATATATATATATATATATATCATTCAGTCTTTGCAATGCACCCGCACATCCACACACGACACCCTGGTGTTCGTAGCTAAATAAGCAGTATGAGAGATAGTAGGCGAGACAGGTCACTGTGTACTTGTTTGTGCATTTGGGTCAAAGCTAATCTCATTTCAGTCTGGATGTGTCTGTCAAATTCACCTCCAGACGTATTGACGCCTTCTCAGAGGGGACCGTGTCATTTACAGGCGTCAACTAATGTTTGATCACAATGTCATGTGACTACATTAAGCCATATTTGAATACAGCACGAGCCACACCGTTATAGTAAAGCTTTTAATGAGGTGCGGGGAACAACATTTTGCCAACATCAGAGGCCTAATTTATGAAAATGTTCCCTAGATTTATACTTGAACTTAGTCTTAAGATCATTTCCATTGACAGGCTTTGATTCATAAAAGACGCTGAGCATGAAAAAAGCTTTACCACGCACAGTCTCATTTGTAACTTAGGCACCTCTGATCTATAAATCTCAGATCAGCTTCAATTGCAACCGCCTTCAACTCTAAAAAGTGGCAGCACAAATGAGGGATTTATCATGAATATGGACCAAAGTAGAAAGTCAAACATTTTTGGAAGACTAAATCACAGAGATGGTACAGGAGATTGAGGCCATTCAGCGGACTAAGCAGAGCGTTGACCATCAAAGCTAAACATGCAGCTTGGGGGTGTGTTGCTGCTGCACATTGTTCGTAAAGCTCAAGCAAAGTTCATGACAGGCTTGGACGGATTTGTGTTCGAAACTGAAAGACCCCTACACAACCAGCTGACAATCACTTCTGTCTCGTCTAGATTTTGCTTATAAGATCATTTTTAGGTCATCCTTGGGTTAAGATGACTGGCTAGATAATGACAGGCAGGCAACAGGCATATATCATGCTTTTTCATCATGTTCTTTTATATGAAACGCCTTTAAGATGTAATTACTGAACTTAAAAGAAATACACTCGGACAGGGATTAAAGTTTATAAATGTTACGTGTTATTGTCTGTCCTGTAATATGACCAGTGTTCTCACTTTTGCATGTTATCCCTCTGATTCACTGTCTTCCATAAATAAAATCAAGCAATCAATCAGCTACTTATACACATTTTTCTGCGTCAGTCATACTAGAAGATCAAAATCCATCGTAAGTCTGTTTCTATAAATGTGTCCCCACGTCTTCATCAGAGTAAGAGGAGACAGTGAACATGTTTAAATTGGCTGCTCCCAGCAAACAGCTACTCCTAATGAGATGTACAGGTCCTGTTGTATACATCTAGCCAATGCCATGCGGAGATGTATACAGTAAATATACATCATTACTATTAAAATATCTTACCAGTTGCAGTCGGACTGTTTGTTGTCGTCCCTGCAGCCGACAAATTGAGCGCTGAAAAAGACATTGCTATTTCAATAGAACCTAGAGTACTGATAGTGATGGCACATCATTATGTTGCATTATGTGTGCCAACCATGAACAGGCTTCCGTCCTGATTTGTTTTGGTAAAAAGACTTAACACTACTGGATTTACATATTTAACACGACTGGAACATCCTTGTTACTATGATGCAATGCTAATTATATATGCTGTGCGAGACAAAGCAGTGCCCAGAACCTGTCTAACTATAACCATGTGCTCCACATCCCATCCCCCTGAATCCTGCCTCATTGTCTTCTCTGTTGAGCCTCCAGTTTGAGCTCCGAGTTGGCAGAGAGTCCCTCATCCATCTCATCCATATGGAACACGTTTTCTTACTTTTTACCATAACTCTTGATGTATGTGCAGTTTGAAGAGTGTTGGTCAGCATGTTACATGGAAGCTTAGGGATTTAATCAGGCTCACTGTATGTCTGACGATGAACTGACTATCAGAGACCGTCCCACTTTACTGTACTGCCACTACTGTAGCCGAGCAGTGCCGAGCCGTGCTCAGGCAATTAGAGAGCTGCCTTTGTTGCCTTTAACGAGTTTGACCCGTTTTGCTGATAATACGCATGCATTTCTATTCTTTCTCCTTTTCTCTGTCTGTCTGTGTCACTATCTTTCCTTTCATTCCCTCTCTCTGTCCCTTTTTCTGCATATGTGTGTATGAGAGGAATCCTAATCCTGTGAAACGATGTGTGTGAACCTGAACTGGACGTTGTGTGTTTTACATCATATATATCTTGACATTCCCATGAGTTAACAGAAATAACCATATGTGTGTGTCTCCAGAGAAGGCTATATGTTGACGTGTATGCGATTACATCTATTCCGACGCTCGGTTTCTACTGTATGTGCCTGCTATATGTGTGTGTGTGTGTGTGTGTGTGTGTGGCATAGGAGTTAAAGGAATGAGAGAAAGCTAGCTGCTGGCTTGCCCACATGAGCATCCAGGAGTTATCTGTTCAGCCAAGCTGAGACAGACAGACAGAGACTGTGAGGGAGAGGAGGAAGGTGAGTGAGGGAGGCAGATACTGAGGGAGAGCGATACGGCAAAAAGGGCAGAGATACTGAAGTGTGGGAGGGAGATAGACGGGAGGGCTCTGCACAGACAAAGACGGTAAACTACAGCTATACTTAGGCAGGAAAACAGGGGGAGGAAAAGATAAAGGGAAGAGAGAGTGATGAGGAGGTGTGGTCGATATGAATGTCCCCAACAACTTTTCATGAAAGCCTAAATAAACCTACCAACATTTTTGACCTGTTTCCATGCGGCATGTGGGCCAGATGAACGTATCTGGTGTGGGCCAGATCTGGGCCGCAACAGTTTTGCTATCTGGGATTAATATTGAACTTGTCGTGCGTCCAAATTTGCAGCAAATTCGACACTGCTCTTCCTTGGATCCTCAGCAGCAAACCTGCCAAGTGTGAAGTAGATCGGAGAAACGGTTCTTAAGACGTGCGAACCACATACGGACAGACAGACGGAGATTCTTTGCTTTATAGTTAGATATTAATGTGCATAACTTGTTCGATAAACATTTTCTTTTTAAAGCTCCTGGTGGCAGTTCACAACAACTCAGTACATGGTTTACAAATTTATAACCTCTGATTAAACCTGCCTCCTTCAGGCAGAAGCCACCCCGGCCTCGTGTCTCCGGTGCCTCTGCCTTGAAACCTGAGCGAGGTTTAGTCGGAAGACTGCTGAGTATCTTCCAGTCTTTGCAGAGATCAGAAGAATTGTGTCCATGCTGAGGCTCCCAGATCCCTGACAGCAGCGCACATCCAGACAGGGGGATGATCTTAGGCGAGGAAGTGAAGGAGAAAGGGAGAGGAGGAGGTGCAAACGTGAAAGGAGGTGTGGATTAAAGGGGGGGCAAGCTGCACAAGGTTGAGGCTTAAGGAAGAATGAAAGAAAGACATGAAACGGCAGAACGCTGTGGTTCAGTGAAGTCAGCATCTCCCTCTCCCATCATCTTTTATTCAGGTGTTTCTTTTGTCAGTCAGTCTTAAGCTGATTAATCAATAAACAACAGGAGGGAAGCAGTATTTTCTGTCTTTAAGCCAGCGTCATAACATTTTTCCTAGTTCCAAAAACTTACAATCAGTGCGCTCCCACTCAGACTAAGGAGGTTAGACACCATGGTGAGTTTGCCAAGTGTGACTCACACACACAACAGGATTGAGGCTGCACGACCTAAACGCTGGTGGTTACCCGATCAATAGTCCGGGCTGAAGGACCGGGTGGAGGCTGCATCATTGACGACTGCTTGCGTGCGAATCCGTGATTCACGGCGAGTGTGAGCTTTGCGCGCAAAAAAGAAAAGCGTGTCATGACGGCGAACTTTTGACAGTACAGTCATCCCTTCAGCAGCCTCTAAACTACAAGTAACCCTGATGACGTTTCCTCCACAACTTTTTTTTTTTTTTTCATTTCAAACCTAAATTCTCCCATCAGCCCCTCCTCCTCCTCCTCCTTCCTCTCTCCTTTCATCTCCTCTTGCTCATTATAATTTTGTGAATATACATTTTCCAAATCCTCCACCATCACCCAGTGCTTTTCCTCTTCCTCTCCACCCTCCTCCCTCCCTCCCTCCCCCCTCTCCCCGCTCCCACTCCTTGAAAGCTGAAGAAATCAGGACAGTTCAGCAGCGCAGGGGTTAAGCGGAACCCGGCCTCGTGATTGGCTGCCGGCCGGCGGTCTGAACCAGCCTACAGAAAGAGGTAACCAGGCAACCTCAGAGAGGGAGAGAGAGGGAGAGGAAAGAAGAGGGGGCAGAGGAGCGAGGAGGGGGAGAGCGAGAGAGAGAGAGAGAGAGAGAGAGAGAGAAAACGCGCTGAAAGAAGCACTGGCATAGTTTTGTGGGGATTGTGGAAAAAGATGTAACGAAGCCTGCGAGCGCTCTCCCCGGGATGGAAAACTGGATTACTCTCCCTGCTGAAACACACTGTGGATGTCTGAATAAACCAGGAGGAGATACACGCGGACTGAATGGATTCTAAAGCCTTTTCACAAAATGGGAACTAACTGTGCTCATTCTCGCTGTAGTGCAAAGGTAAGTGCGCCAGTGCAAACAAGCCTGCGCGGATGTGGGGTCCCGCCGCTGTGCACGAGTCTACTTTTTTTTCTCCCCCCCCCTCATCGGTGTGTGTGTGTGTGTGTGTGTGTGTGTAAGTTGGTGTTTGTCGGACCTTGGAGAGAGGAGCCTGTGGATTCACTGCTCACTGCAATGAATTATCTATTGCCGCTGCTGCTGCTGCTGCTGGTGCTGGTGGTGCATCGGGATTTTAGTGTGGGCGCATGTGTGTGTGCGTGTCGGGCCGGTGCGGGGGAGTGACCCCCTCTCTGAAACATAGTGGTCAGGGACTGTGTGTGTGTGTGTGTGTGTGTGTGTGTGTGAGTGTGTTAGGCGGGAGGAAAGACAGTGCTTTGCTGCATTTGGCATCTGTCTCCCCTGCGTGTCCTTCTATCTGAGATTTAGCAGCAGATTATTCATCTTTCTTTCTTTTTTTTTTACCCTACAAAGTGATAAAAACCGTCAAGTTTTATTCCCTTAGTCACCAGAAATATTCTTGCTGTTCTCCTTGTTTGATGTCCCCCCCCCTCAGAGAAAGACATCTCAGGAACAAGGGTTGCTTGTCTCTGGTATAGAGTCGATGCTGACTTTGTAGTAACCTCATTATATTTGATGTGACTAAAGTTACTGCACTTATTCTAATGTTTTTTGTGCCATTTCACTCCTTACAGGT
Organism: Pagrus pagrus; assembly: GCF_965226575.1. Classification (NCBI taxonomy): domain Eukaryota; kingdom Metazoa; phylum Chordata; class Actinopteri; order Spariformes; family Sparidae; genus Pagrus; species Pagrus pagrus. The sequence continues at coordinate 8,933,680 of NC_140190.1, read as the reverse complement.
GCATGGCAACACACACATGATGTACTTTATTCCAGGGGTTAGGATAATGTCCCTGGCGTGTGTTGTGTGGGGAGGGTTGGCTCACCATGGGAGTGAAGTGAAATGAAGTGAGACGCGCAGCACAGTGAGAGTGGAGGTTACACGGATGCTGGAAGTGTTGGTGTGGGGATAGAGTCAGTGGTGTGGAGGCTGGTTCTGGTTCTCAGTCACTGGGTTTGTGGGTTGATGGGGGGGGGGGGGATGAGAGAGCGACAGAGGGAAGGAGGACAGTTGAATGGGGCGACCCGGTCAGTTTGCTTTGGGGGGGCCCGGGCTCCGCTGCAGCTAAAAGCCGCATTAATCATGAGGCTGTGGTGCTCTGCAGACCCTCCCCATCTGTCTGCACACATGCAGCCTGCATCAGCTATATAAATATACATATATGTGGCTGGACCTGCGAGTGGTGTGCAGAGGTTGTATCCTGTCTACATGTTTAAAATGGGGCTCAGTTTGCAATCAAATCACTGCTCAGTGAGTATTTGTGGTTTTGTTACAGATGTAAAATCTGTGTCACTCACATGCACAAGGTGCAACCCGGTCGCCTGAATGTGTGTGTATGTGTAATAATTGTTGTTTCTGACTCTGTAGCTTCATTGTACTTGCATGTCAAGTGGAAAAACTGTACTTGGTACTCAGAAGATTCAGATTTTATCCGTGAAACCCTCGACAACGAAAACTACCCAACGTTTTAAAAGTACTTTAACACATCTTATCCAGTGGATGCATCAGTAATCCCTCGTAATAAGTACTTTTTGTGATAAAGTCTTTGCAGCTGTAACGTATTTGCTTTCAGCTGTAGAAGTGAGATTTGAATGCAGCACGTTTTATTTTTGATTGCATTTGTGTTCTAGTGCTGCTACTTTTACCAATTAAGGATTTTCCACTCCTGCCAAACAGGCCTCTTACTTCTGCCTGTATGGGCCCAGCAGGCGACTCAGAGTATTGTGTGGAAACTGAAAGAAAAGTCTGTTGAAGGGTCTCTTTCTCCCTCTTTCAGTCCTCATCTCCGTCTGCTCTGTCTCAGCAGCCTCCCCTTTTTTACTTTCGCTCATTCTCTGTCACTTTCCACAACCCAGCCTGCCTCTTGCAATTTATGTTTTTTTTCCCATGCAGCATAGTAGGTCTTGTGTCTGCGAACTGTATAATGGTAGACAATGCTGTTTGATTGAGCGTTGGACTAAATCTTAAGCAGAAAAGAGCTCTTTTAGACTGTGTAGTCCTGCCTTTAGGAAACCATTGGAACCCAGAGCTTACTGCTCCACTTCCTTTAAAGCTTTTAACAGCTTTTGCCAACGTAAGCTTGTAACTCTGAATTTGTATCTCAGTTGGAGACGTGATGTACCTCCTGATATGTGGGAAGCCTTCTTTTTACTCGGAGTAGTTTTTCGCTGCACAGAAACTCATCTGACACCACGTAAATGTCAGCATTAAAACGACAAGCTGTAAAAAATAAAGCACCACCACCTGCGAGGGGAAATTACATCAAGCTCACAGCGTTTTTTTGTAACTGTGTTCTGAGTAAAGTTTGACTCACAGCCCCTTAAAAGTAAGAGTGGCCGTTGAGCGCACCGAAGCGTGGTGGCCTCTGGGGTACTGGAACAAGCCAGAGGAACCGACCCAATCTGGGTCCAGTTCAAGCCAGGTCCAAATGAGCTTCCACTCGACCAGACAGGGAACAACACATACTTCATTTATATCAGCCAGTAGGACCGTTCCTCCTGTAGCCTGTGTACACCAGCTGTACTGTAACCTTATCATTCTCACTGCCACCTACTTTGCTGAGGCACCCCAGTGACACTTGTTGCTATGGATACAATTCAACATTACAATAAATTGACAGCCTATTCAAGTTACCTCCTCGACTGCACGCTGGCTGTGTCTCAGTGGTATTTTCTGTAAATCAGCTGTGGTGAAACAAATGAGCCGGCAGCTGCGGTGGAATTAAACTTGCGAGAGAAGATAACTAACGTTCGACAAGTTCTCCGCCTTTATTACTTTCTTTCTTTATTTAACTTGACAGCAACGGCACGACTCCAGATTTAGATTCCTAGTCCCTTTTTTGCGCCATTTCAGATCCAGGTTAACTTGCCTTTGGGTCCATTTTGTTTGTTATGTGCACTTCCATAAAGAAGATACATTCTTGGGTCTGCTACAGTTTTTCTTTTAGCAGTGAAGCCGTACACTGAGGTGCCATTTTGGTCAGCTCCTGGGTGAATATTTCAAAAGCAGATACCACTGAAATTAAAATTTGTATTTCAAAGGTGAACTACTGTGTAAATGCAGTTCATATTTGACCTTCTCCCAAGCAGTTTGCACTCTTACAGAGAGCTCTACAAACCTGTCCTCCCCATCAGCAGGTGAATTTTTTGTGTCCTTTATCAAACATGCAATCAACTGTGCCCATCTTCTTCTCCTCCTCAGGCCTTTTTTCATGCTACATTTTCTCCCTCCACCTCTGTAAGTTGGGTCCAGTGCACTGTTGGTGTCTCAGCACAGCTCTGACTCATGAGTTTTCGTCTTAGCTAATGCTGCAAAGCCCTCAATCCTTTGTAAATGTACACCTGAGTCAATGAAAAACTAGGGTCGACCGATACTTATTATTAGTAATCCAGGAAAACGATAACTTGGAACCGATTTACATTTACAGTAAATATAAATGTCAGTCTCAAAGGTGACAATAACCAGTGGTCGCATGTAACCAACTACAGTTTACTCAAGTAGTGTACTTATGTACAGTTTTGAGGTACTTTGCTTAAGTATTTTCATTTTCTGCTACTTAATTCATCTTCATACGCAATTTATTTGATAACTTTAGCCAGTAGTTACTTTGCAAATTCCAATTATTCAGTGCTGATTGGATATTACTCGCAACATCTGATAGTGTTGTGGACACTGAGCCAGGACTGGTGGGAAAGAGTAGTGGGTAGAGTTCACGGATACAGAGTGGAGAGAAAATTTCCGCATGTTGCAAGGCTCATTCAATAAACTGTGCCTAATGATTGTAAGGGTTACGACACCTGACATAATGTAGTGCCCCTGTACCACTTCCAGAGGGGTATTATTTGAGTTTTTACTAATCAGAAAATGATCTTAATCAGGTTATGACAATGGGAATAAGGTGTTTACATGAAACCTACGCAATCAGAATATTGTCATTATTCCTATTAATACAGGAGTATGGTGTGCATGTAAACGTAGTCACTGAGGTCACAGAGCGGTGACCACTAACAGAGAAAGGATGCTGCATTAGAGCCAAAGTAGTGCATTTTTTCCAATCAGACACGAGAAACACTGATACTATAATAGGAACAATGCTGAATATTGGCCCTGAATAATCAACCAGACAGATGATCCATCCAGCCCATAGGGAAAACGGTAATAAAAGAACAGAAAATAAGAATAAGTGAACTTCAGACCCGCTCTACTGAAGTATTTTAAACAGGCTGTAACATGTTAAATACTACAATTTCTTCAGTCGGGGTTCCTCTGTTAACAGAGAAAGGATAGAGGCAGAATTGACTGGCTCTTGGCTGGCTGCCCTTCCCATTGATCCACGTGCTGTGTGTGCATGTGCATGTGTGCGTGTGTGTGTGTGTGTGTGTGTGTGTGTGTGTGTGAGAGACATTCTCTCAGATGTAATTGGCATCGAGAATATCCTTACAGCCCAGTGGTAGCATGTGTGTACGTATGCACACTATTTCCCGGTCTTTATTCACTGTAAGGGGAATGGGATGTGTGCAAATCAGTATTCATCACACACACGCAAACATTAAGACACACGGATGTGCACAGAACTGCCATTACCACCAATCACGATTCCCTCTTGAATACCAACAGGCACAGTAAAGCGTGTTACATGTGCGCACACACACACACACCCACAGAAGGGGGCTGTGAGAGAACAGGGCTGTCCATCCAGAGGTGCGGATCAAGCTGCCAGCTAATCTGCCTCTGCCAGCTGTAATCTGTAATCTTCTTAAAAACACTCGCAATCTGTCCACACCACTGGGATTAGCATCTGCAGACACAACAACAGCGTGTGCACACATACACACACACACACACTTTTCTCTGGCCGTATGTTTGACGGCAAAAAGACTCCTGCGTGGGTTTGGCGTGCCCTGCTTTTGCTGCTCGACTTCTCCAGCTTTAGACTGTACTGTGGCTGTCAAATGGTATAAACAGATAAATACAATGACGTGCTGTATATAGTTAAGATATTAGCAGGACTCCTAACTAACTTTTTCCACTTGTAGCACCGGTGCTCCATACTGAAAATTGCAGGAGACAAATGTGGATCAGATGATTGATCCAGTGTGATTTTTTTTTTATGCTGTGGCTACCATGGCAAGAAATTACACACAGAACGCTTCTCCTGGAGTTAGACATGATGAATTATGATTTTAAGAAATCATGGGGGGCATATTTGCAAGTCGCACAAGTGCTTCTGGATATAAATGTAGTCGCCCTGTCTCCAAAAATAGTCGTCAAATGTGTCTAAATGGTTGCAGTCCGGGCCCCTGGATTAGGTATATAAGTTATATGATGTGCTGTTTATGCATCACTAAGGAGGAATTGGACAATAACAAGCAAGCAGCAATTCTGAACATACAACAGGTGTGTTGGAGACCAAGATGGACCTTGAGACCGTCAGACAGTTACAGAGTTAATGGATGTGTGCTGTTTACCACATTTGTTCATTCACTTTCAGTCTGGAAATGAAAATAATGATCCAGCCCTTTGCTTCTCTGTATCGCCGCTCCATATGTTTACCCTCAGTGTCCTTTCTGTGTGTCCTCTCTCCATCTCTGCTACGTTCCTTCTGCCTCTGCTCCTCTCAGCATCTCTATACCTCTCCCTCCCTCCATCTTTCTTTCTCTCACTTCCCTCTCCTCTCCTTCCATCTTTTTCTGCTCGTAGCGTTGCTTCGGGGATCCTCTTGTTTCAAATGAGATGTTGATTATGGAACTGAGACTCTTGAGTTCTTCCCTTTTTTTTTTCTTGCTCGCATTCACCATCACCATTAGTACTTCACATCATCATTATCACATTTTCATCCATTTTCTCTTACATCCTGCTGTACACATCTGGTCCTTCTGGTCTTTTCCCTCTCCAGTGAGCACCACTTTGGGGTGAAATCGCAAAGGTGTTCACTTTGGTAATGAGTTTTCACAGCAAACAAAAGCACTTTAGAGCAGACATTTGCAGGAGGTAAAGGCACACACACACACACACACACACACACACACAAAGATGCATGCACCACACTGGAGTCACAGCACATTAACACTTCAATTAATTCAACGCCTTACATTCTCATTTCCCCAGAAGTCAAGATCCCTGACCACCCCCCTCCTCAAACGTCACATGCACACACACACACACACACCCACACACACACACACACACACGCCAGTGATGTACAGTGCCCCTGCAGTATTACATGCTTCTTGTGACATTTTAGGTGCTGGAGAGAAAAGCCTGCAAACAAAGCAATCATGAATTACATTTTAATTTGTGTTCCCGGCCTTTGATCCAGCTCTCTACAAAGGAATGGAGATGCCTGGTTTTGTCCCATATTCTTTATTCAATGCACACATTAGATAATGAATGCATGTAGGGAGAAAGGCAACGGGCTCTCAGTTTTGCTGGGGGGTTGTAAGCTACACTTCCCTGTGGAACGGCTCCACTGGCTTCCACACTCACTGTGAGACTGCAACAAAGTTAGACGGAGAAATAGACGGAGAAGGGAACGGAACGATGTTTTCCTCAGAGGATTTCCTCTTTATATTTCTCTCCCTCTTTCTTTCTTTCTTTCTTTCTTCGTCTCTCAAGCTTTCTCTCCATCTGTGCTTTTCCGTCGCGGCTCACTAATGAATTTTTAACTGTCCCGTGATTCTCCCCCTTTGTCTCTCCCTTACCCTCTCTGTTTGTAAAGATTAGCCACAATTCAATATCCATCATTAGCTTTTGTCTTCACTGCACCTAATCCACGGTGATGTCTCACAGTATGGTAACTTAGTGCATGGCAGGAGCTTTGCGGCAGTCGTCTCGGTCGTGTGGAAGTGACATCGCCGGTCTGACCCCGTCTCGTTTTGACAGACAGCGTGCTAGTAACCTAATTCAGTCCTTTCGCAGACAATGATAGGACTGCTCTGTGTGCCAAACATCTGTTAAAGCAGGAGGGAGAGGGGCTGAGTCTGGCATCTGTGTCCAGGACAGAAGAGCTGTCTCTGGGCCGGAACCGCACCGTGAGCTGCCTCCCTGGAGCGTCTGGTCCCTGGCTCGTACAGCGCTCGCTGGGCTCAGAGGAGCGGGTAGGCGCCCAGATTGCTGCTGCATTCAGTCTGCTGAGCTCACACTTTGAGCCGCGCACCAACACACATACACTCATCAACAAACTTTGTGTGCTTGAGCTCATGGCGCTCAGCACTTGAGTGTTGCACCCAAGCACTTTTGTGATCACAGAGTGGAGTTTAATGTGGCTTCACGGGTCATGAAATCTGCTCATCTCATAAAGCAAGTTAAGTTTCAATTAAGGTAGAAACATAAAAATGATCAAAATGAGCTTCGTTATTTCATGCAGCATTAAAGCAACAGTCGGAGCCTCGGTTGTAGTGTTTTTCTTTTTAGTTTCTTGCTTACTGTGCTCCACCTGTGACTGATCTTTTACCAAAGTAGAGCACATTTTGTAACTGTGGCATTAAAAAATACTAATTCAACACTAAACTTATTAAATGATGCCATTTCTGTTTTCCCCTACAGACGTGTAATAGAAAAATGCTTGTGTATGAGATGAAAATGAACTGAGGCATAGAAGATGAGCTCAGAGGAGGTTTAGGCCGAGGTGAGTTTTTATTGAAGCTTCTCAATGTCAGTAATGCTGCAGAGCTGCGAGTAGCCATGTCACTGCTCAGCCCCGGTCATTTATCCTCCGTGCTGAGTCGTCAAAGCTTTAGTGTATGAACGCACACACTTGTGCACATTTAGAGGGAAGTGAGGGAAGTAGATTGACTGCAGTCTGTCATCTTTCCAGTCAGTGTCTCTGTAGGCCAGTTTGTGGACCCGCTGTGCAAAGGTCAGTCTGCTGCAGCCACCGCTGAGAGACAGAGAGAGAGAGAGAGAGAGTGGCTGCAGTGAGTGCAACAAAAGTATATTTTACCAGCAATGATGATCAGAATTGTCCAACTTTCACCAAATTTTATTTTGCATCCCACTGGGAATTACTATAATTCATTAAGGCTTCCTTCATACCATTGCTCCAGGTTTTGGAGGTTTGCAGTGGGAGAGCTCTTCAGCTCCAGTTTGTGGTTTTATTGGGTGAGTCACGGGCAGTTTCACTAAAGGAAATCACCATTTGATCATGTTGAAGAATTATGGAGACCTACCAGCATCACCACACTGTGCTGCCAATCAATTAAACAGCTCTTCCCTGCCCTTGAACAACATTTGTATAGTTTTCCTGAGAGCAGAAAATATATGGAATGACTTACTAATATAAAATAATCCCATGTAGCTCCATAGATGAAAACCAGAATCCATAAGCATGATCTACTCATGGACTCATAGTCACATCTACAGTACTCTGGCCAGCTGTTGCTGTATGTTCTTAAGCATGTCCATAACTGGCTTGAAAGGATGATTTGTATTACATTTTTCCAGTTCAGTTTCATGAATACATTTATATAAAATGTTGTTAATGCATTCTTACACACAATCAGCACCTCCCTAATGACCCCACATAAATCCCTACAGTACCAGTATTTTCATTTTGCTTCCCCTTTTCAATGCTGTTGACTGGCAGTTGTGTAAGAGGATTTGACCCGCAGACACATAAATACACATTAGGAATAAAGATAAAATAAATCAGTCCTCGCTTAACCGCTGGGAATTTTCAGCTCAAATCAGCCCAGAGCTAGTTAGCGTGGCTTTGTGCTTTAGATTGAGCTGTACAAGTGGAGCTTTAGCGCTAGTGAGGATGTATTTATGAGACAAGCATTCATAGGAAATAAAATACAGCTTCAACACTCATTTATGAAAGCCTAAAGTAGCTTAAAGCTGCATTAGGCAATTTTTTGACTACCAGTGGATAGAAGACCCCAAACAAACCTCACAGTAAGGAGCTTTGATAACATATCAGCTTATCAAGTCCTCGTAGCTAAGCCTGTGGTTGTTAGCAAACAATTTCCAGTTGCCTCCAGCAGAAACAGAGCAGTGCGAACATCCCATCAGAGTCCGCCTTCTCTCCTCCTGTTCAAGTCCAATGTTTACTGGTGTTGTGTTGTTGGAGTGACCCACTAAGTATGAGAACAAGTGGGTGTCTTTGGCTTACTATTAATCTGTCTCTGGCCGTTTGTTTCCTTCGGCTCGCCAAGATTTCACTCCGGTCACATGGTGAAGAACTAGCTACAGTGCTGGAAGTGTTTTTATATGAACTGGCATGGTTCTGGTGTGTCCAACTGTCGAATCGAATCCGTGAGTTAATGGTGGCTGAGATTTGTTTGGAACGGCAGATTTGGGTGTTGACTCACAGCGGGACTGCTAGTACTATCAAACCTGTTATCTATAACCCTGATTCCAAAAAACTGGGATGCTGTGTAAAACACAAATAAACCAGATTATCATTTTCCAGTCCTTCTTGATATATACTCAATTGAACAGTGCAAAGACAATACATTTAAGGTTTTACCTCATCAACGGCATTGATTTTTGTAAATATATGCTTGTTCTGACTTTAATGCAAGCAACACGTTCAAACGCGTTGGGACAAAAGATTTTACGACATGGGCTCGGGAACACTTTGTATAATCATTGTTGGTACACAGTTTGTTTTCAAATGATTTGATTCTGGTCTGTTAATTTACAAAGTAAATAGCATCCCAACCTTTTAAAAAATCAGGGCTGTAACAGAGAGTCTATTATTCATTGTCAACATAAACAATGTTGCTGCTGGAAGTACCTTTAGCCTTCAAACCAGGCACTGGAAACATCAGATAGGTATTGCCAATAAATGTGGATTGAAAGCACATTCAGCAGATTCAAGGATCCAGCATCCTCTCTCTCTGTCTCTCTCTGTTTCTACGTGTGTGTGTGTGTGTGTGTGTGTGTGTGTGTGTGTGTGTGTGTGTGTGTGTGTGTGTGTGCGTGCGTGCGTGTGGGTGTGGGTGGTCAGCCTCTCAGTCAGGGGTCCTCTTTAAGGACGAATGGAGGATTCAATCACCTGCTCTCAGGTCATTTGTGCTCCTTGATCGAGTTCCACTGAGCATCTACTACACTGACACACTCTACTGGGCTGCTGGTCACACACACACACACACACACACACACACACACACACACACATCCTCAAGCAATGAAGCGGACATATAACTGAAGGGTAAATTATTTTTTTTCATTATAAAAGTGCTTTTGATGGCCCCCTTACCCTTAGGCCATGACCTATAGCTCCCTCCCTCTCTCTCTCTCTCTCACACACACACACACGCTCACACACACTTGCATGCCGCGTCCCCCCCTTCTATATCTGAGCATTAAAATAGACAGCCTTCAATTAGCTGGATATGCGTTCGGATAACAATTGCTCTCTATCCATAGCAGTCTCGGGGCTGATGAGTGTGATAAGTAATCTTTGGGAACGAGGGTGTTAAAAGACCACCCATTCAACCATGGGGCCATGCTCACTGTGCTTGCGTTTGCGTGTGCATGTGCGCGCACGTGAAGCCGGATTAATGGAATAGGCAAGATCTGAGAGCGGCAAGATTAAATGACTGTGAACTGATTTGATGGTTTCAATCACACACGCCCATAATAGCATGGCTGGAGCTGACAGAAATATTTGTCGAGGGCTTATTTTGAAGTTGATAATACGATGTGGATGACTGGACTGCCATATTTGATGTGTGTATGATTTCAAATGGCGCACATGCTTTTTTTCCCTGGACTTTGCAGCTTCACACTGCCTCAGCCAGCTGCACTGTAAAGAAAATACTTCTATAGCGAGGAGAGTCTGTTCTTCATTTATCTTCCCTTCCCATATTTTCCCATGCGACGTTATGAGTGTAAGTCGGCAGACCAGGCATGGAAGGACTGTTCTCTTCAGCAGGCAGCGTGTCTATAAGAAGTATGTGCTTTAAGCAACTTTTCCACGCCATAAAGCAGTGAAGTGCTCCAGAAGCCATTAAGAGTATCCTGCGTCCTTCAACAAAAAAAAAATGGAAAGTGACATAAAAAGTTAGGTCAGAAAAAATAAGGTGCTATTTGAGGTGTGTGTTTAAAAATGGAGCCACCCGGTAAGAGGAAGAAGTGTGGAAACATGTGGATGACATAGGGAGGAATAAAGAAGGAGCAGCAGGAAGTGAAAGACGGGGAGAAGTGAGGTGAGAAATGGTTGTGATTGCCTGGTGTGCCTCAGTGAGCTCTGCTGTTATTAGTCATACTACCTGCTGCTGTGATGCCCGGCCCTCGCCTGCTCCCTGCCACCTGGTGTGTGCATGTGCCCTCATGCGTTTGTGTGGATGTCTAATGGGTTTTAGAGCCGGGGATGAGTCCACTGTCTCACCTTTCCCACTCCCTCCCTCTCTCCGGAGACTCTCCGCTCGCCAGGAGAAAACAGACTCTTACCTTGGCCTTTGCTGTAAATTGCCCCTCAAATGAGTTCTTACTGTGATCCCCTCACGCTGCCTTGGACCAGAGCTCTCTTGAGAGAACAACTTAATGATCCCCAGTCTGATAAACGGAGGCCGGAGGAATGAATGGAAATGTTTGCTGAGGGGAATATTTGAGGCTCGTGTTGTCTATCAGGTGGCCTTCCCCGAGAGTGGACCTCTTCACCGGACTGGATTGACCTCCGCAATTTATTACCTACACCGCTGGCATCCATCACATCTCAGCCCTCAGGGACACACGCACACACACACACACGAAATAATAATATCACAGCAGGCCGTATGACTGCCTGCCTGCTGCTGTGGCTGCCTTCATGGTTTATTAAATGACTGACTGGGTGGAGCTTCGGCTTTCTATATGGTTTTCTCTACAACATGCTGCCTCTTGCTGTGATTCTAGGTGATTGATTCAATATATGTTCGAGCAACTGGTGCTCTGGCTGGATGTTTGGGTGTATGACTGGCAATATGATTCAGTGCCCATCTCCAGTGTCTCCATCTCCATCTGTAGCCCAGTGGAGGTCTCCCTCTTCCCTCTCATCTCTTTAAATCATTTCCTTCATATGCTATAGTGGCTCTGTAAGCTTCTTTTGGACATCCTCTCATCATGTAAATGTAGTTTTAAATGTTTTTTAACACCTCCATCAGGGCTTAAAGGGAAATTCCTTTATTTTTTAAACCTGGGCCCTGTGTTTACATGTTAAGCTGTGTAAATGATTAAAACTTACCAAAACCTTTGGAAGTGGTCCAGCAGATCGCCTCAGCTGGCAGTCGTGACACAGCTGCAATGTCTGCAATGTAATCCTCTGGCTCCTTTGACTTGTAACCAAAAACAAGTCTCATTCAAGGAGAAGTCTCGCTTTGAATTCTCTTAAGATGAGTTCTTCTTCTCAGTTGTTGCCTCATCTTGACTGTCAAAATCAGTTAAATAGTCAGCCTGACGTGACTTTCCTCTAGGCGAACTCTAAACTACTCTCTCCAACTCTTTGATTCGCGTTTTCACTGCTGTGGTCCTGCAACAACTCACCTCTCGCAAGAGTTCAGAGCGAGACTTCTCCTTGAACGAGACTGGTAAGAAAACAGATCTCATTATTTAGCAAAAAGCTCTGTCTCTGTGGGAGTCATCTCCCTGATGTTGTAAGAAATGCTAAAAATGCTGGAATTTCCCTTTAAGTCCGAATTGAATGCAGTCACATTAATGTAAAAGCTACAGCAGCACAAGGTTAATAGACCAAGAAATTCTGTGGATGTGCCACTTTTAAGTTCTGACGAGATTTTTCTCACAAAAGATCCCTGTGTAAAAATGTGTTGTTATTGATTATTTTCTCCCCTGCAATGCAGGGTGAAGGAGGGGAAAAAATCATATTTTGAATCGTGCAATAATCTTCAGACAGTCTGTATCCTGACTTTTGCTGCTTACAGTATGAATAGCAAATCACTTCACAGACAACATGTGAGACGGTACGTGTTAAATCAGGGTCAAAACCTGTTGGGCGCTGCAGGAAATAGGCAGCATTCTGCATTCTGTGTAACAAATGATGGAAATGATGAAAGATGTTTTTAAGGAAGGTATTGCGAACTGGGGTCAGACATCCCTGGTGCTCGCCATGGGTGTTAATTAAAGCTTCAGCTGCAAAATACGTTTAAAATCCTTCCCTGGTGCAGCCTGTAAGAGAACATGCATATGGATATGGAAGGTGCCACTGCTGTCTCTCACTTACCACATACTGTACCGAATATTGTGCGAGTGCCTTTCCAGCATGTTGATCCAAGTTCTTCACAATCTGCCGCAATGCTCTCACCACTTGGAGCATTTGGGTTTCAGCGTCTTGCTCAAGGACACTATGGTTGAACTGCCAACCCCTTCGACGTCCCTGCTGAGCTGCAGCTGGCGCAGGTATATTTTAATAGAGTCCTTCCGAAACATTTACATAATGGAGAGTTATGTTTGAAACCCAAAAGCCATTAGTTTAGTAGATGGATGGACCCAGAAATGTTACAGACTGTCTGGAAAAGGCTCTGGAGCGAGGTACGGCTGTAAGTGATGATGTGTGTGTCGCAAGGTGTGCGTGTCACCATCCTGTGGAGTGTGTTGCGACTTGGCCGGGGGAGTTCTCAGGGGTGTAGCTGTAAATTAAGACAACAGCAGAGAGGGGAGGGATGGAGGAGAGGAGGAACACTTCCAGGTGTTGCAGAGCGTTTAATCACTCACCTGTGAGACTAATGAGATGAGCCAGCGGACCACACACACACACACACACCCATACTTGCTGAAATGTACACGCACACTCACACAGACTGGTGGGACTAATTAACCAAACTCCACCACGGTGAACGTGCCACCACAGCGCGGCTGGTACAAACGTATACAAACACATACAAATACACGACAGCTTGCTGCCTCCCCGACTCATTACAGCGCTCCTCTCCTCGTCCCGCCGCCATCTGAAGGAGACGCAGAGGGAAGAGGAGAAGAGACGGAGAGCAGAGTGGGAGCGAGTAGGTCAGGAGATGTCTAGGCAGAGGCAGCTATTCTCCGTGCAGGCTGTGGCTGCAGGCAGCGCTACAGGTAACAAACACATCAGTCACATACACAGCACACCTGTTACTGTACAGATGGCGAGCCCTGGGAGAGAGGCAGGCAGAGCAATGAAGAAAGATGAGCAATCAGGCCGAGAGAGAAACACAGCGGAGGGGAGACAAAGGGAAGGGAGGGATGATATTTTTCACGGGCCGGTTGTTAGAGGAGATGGAGGAAAAGGAAGATTGGGGGGGCGAGGTCAATCTCCAGGCTGTCAGGTCAGGCTGTACCTGTTTGTGTAACGCCATGGTAACAAGGGAGTAGGGCTGAGGCAAGAGAGGGAGGGATTTCCTCACCTGTGTCCTCTGCCTGCAGCAGATACAGTCCAGTGTAATCTAGTGCGCCTCTCTAGGTTCTCTGTATATCATTACACGCACGCACACACATCTTTTTTTATCTCTTTTTCTTTTTTATGTCTCTCTCTTTTTTTTTGTTCAGCCTCACACAAGAAAAAAACCCTCTTCATTACCCGTATCCTCATCAAAGACACTATAACATTCTCCAAAGCGCTCTCTGCTCTTGAGATATACCATTATAATTTAGTCCTCTATAATCATAGAATAAAAGGTTTTAGTCTGTGTGTGTGTGTGTGTGTGTGTGTGTGTGTGTGTGTGTGTGTGTGTGTGTGTGTGTGTGTGCATGCGGTGGTGCCCCCAGCTACGTATCTTAATCTCCCGTCTATTAGCATATTCAGAGTCCTCCTTTAGCTGGTGGAGGCATCTGATAGGCTAATTTCACAGCCCCGCTGGCCTTCATCTTGCTCCAGGAAGTGAAGAGGATGATGTGTCTTGGGAATAAGATGAGAAGAAAAAAAAAGAAGCGCCACAGCCATTTCTGTCTCGGTCGCTTTCTCTAACAGATGTGGCTGAATTCTGAATGAGCTAAAGGAAGTCTGGAATATACAGCTTTTGCATTAAAAGATGAATTTGGTCTGGGCTTTGGATTGTGCTGTTAGGGGTTACACTTTAGTCTGCGGTCGGTTGACATTGATGAGAGATTCTCAATTAGAGAGCAGGTATAATCACAAACGACAGGGTGAAAAAAAATGCACTTTATAGGCTGTAGCACTAAGTTAAAGAACCCTTTAAATGTTCTTTTACAGCAACACGGTCAAATGGTTTTATAGAGATCGTTTATGGTGCTTTGAAAAGCTCTTTAAGAATGCTTGAAATTTTCCAAAATTGCAGTATTAAAACACCTCATTAATAACTAACTTTTCTCTCAGATTTTCTAGTTTTTTATTCATTAAATCAAACCAAAGGGATCCTCGGGTTATTCTGCTTGTTTTTAATAGAACTACTCCAACCTTCATTTTTCTGTGAATGCATTTTCTGTCTTGCTCCGTCGCTCTATTGTTGCAGGAGGAGAACGTGACATTTCATGAGAAGTTAATGATGACTAATGAGTGTTTACCAAAATTCTGCCAAGTTTAACCACATCTCATCAGTTAGATGGGAAAAAAAAGCCACGTTTTTTTCACTGGCAAAAATGCTGAAAATACGACTACTTCTCCTTGATGTCCGTGTTTAAGTTTAATCCCGTCTATCTCACAGACGGGGAGCAGTCTCAGAGTTATCCATAAAGCCATCTCTAAAAATAAAACACAATCTCTAGAAGTGCAGACTTGTGTCTTGTTCCTGGGACGTCAAACAAGCAGCATGCACTGGCCTTTAATATTAATCTGCTCAGATGCAATGAGCTTCTCTGTGTGTTTGGCAGTGGGCAGTAGTGTGTGTGTGTGTGTGTGTGTGTGTGTGTTTGTGTGTGTGTTTGAGAGAGAGCCGAGGAGGGCTGGGAGAATCAGATTGCCTATTCCAGTCACACAGATAGTCTTTCACTCCTCAGCCTGTGACAGCACATTTCCTTCCCTCTTCATGCTGGTTGCCTCTTCTCTACCAGCTCTCTTCCCCTTCCCCTTCCTCCTCCTCCTCCTCCCCCCTCTAGTCTTTCTCTAGAATGCAAATTCAAATTAGCTTTATTGGCATGACAGGGATTTTGTACATAAAATAACCTAGCGTACGGTAATAACAGTGAAATTCTTGTTGTTCTTTGTCTCTTTTAATCCCAGCTGCCTCTATTACTTTCCCACACAACTATCTTCCTCTCTGGCTCTCTCTCCTCCTCTTCCTCCTCTATACCCGTCCTCCTTTTTGCTTTCACACGCACCTCTCCCCCCCCAGCTCCCCCGGTCCTCTCTGTGCTGGTGTATGTATTGGTATCATTAGCAGCTCCACTATGATGGATGGCACTGAGAGGCTGGGCCCTGTCGGGGTGGGACTCTGCTTTAGCACACCATCATTACCTACACCGCATACACATACATACAGACACACACACACACACAAGCACGGATGTACCGCACTGATGCGGTGTGTATGCGTATGTGTGTGTGTCTGCGTAGCTGCGCCAAAGTGTATTTACAACTAATGCATGTCTGGAACAAATGACGTCATTGAGATGGAAAAACAGCTATTGAATTTTAAGTCGCCCCCCCCTCCGTCCCCCGTCTCTCGCTCTCTCTCTCACACACACACTGAAAAACGGACACAGCCTTTTCTGAGTTTTGAGAGGTTTGTATTGACTGGGAGCCCCACAGGGAAGTGAGTGCCAATAGCCCCTCTACTCTCTGTGAGAGTTCAGACAGACCGGCAGTCCAGTAGACCGTAGGGTGCTAAAAGGGGCTATTTCAAGAGCTGGCACAAAGTTTCACCTCCAGGAACTTTCACAGGCTTCACATGTAGCATGCCCTTTTTTTGCACATTGCCATGGTGTTTATGTGTGTGTCTGTGTGTGTGTGTGCGTGTGTGTGTGTGTGTGTGTTTGGCTGGATATGTTTGCGCAAAGTTCAAAGAGTTTGGAATTCACAAATGGAAATTATGCAAATCTTGTCCTGAGTCTGACAATCCCATGGTGATTCACTCTGAGGCTGCTGATGACATCAGAGGGTGCAGGCTTTATCTGGGCTTGGAGAGTGTGTGTGCGTGTGTGTGTGTGTGTGTGTGTGTGTGTGTGTGTGTGTGTGTGTGTGTGTGTGTGTGTGTGTGTGTGTGTGTGATTATACAGCCAACTAGTTGTATAGCAAACAAATATAAAGTCTATTGCAAGAACGTGTTAAATATGTAGCTTATTGTGCTGCACATTGCTGCTGTAGTTACTCCCCTGTGTGTGTGTGTGTGTGTGTGCGTGTGTGTGTGTGTGTGTGTGTGTGTGAAGTGGTGCGGGGGCTGATCATGTTGTCAGAGTCCATAAGAAACAACAGGGCCTTATTAAACACGGACACTCAGTAAAGATTGATTTTGTTTGGCTGTCTGTGTTTTAACTGGCAGGGCAGGCGACTGTGACAGTGTGCGTGGGCGATTAGACACACGGGCAGGAGGCAGGAAGTGTGACTGACTGATGGCCGCTGGTGGCAGGAGGCTGCACAGGGAGGGCCGGGGAGAAGATGTACTTGTATTCCCTCGGGGATTTCTCCCAAGGGTTGAATTTGGTAGATTTAACCTAGACATTCCCTCTGCGCTCAGAGGACGGAGGCGCGGCGCAGACGGACTGACAGAGTGTGAAGCCATCCATAAAGCTCACCCGTTGGCTTCTCCAGATGTGAGCGAGCTGCTCAGGCAGGGTTCGCCAGCGGCTTACAAGTAAAGAAGTTCGGGGCTGTTATTGTTGAAGGTTTAGCCTAAAGCTTCCTTTACTTCTCTTAGTCACTACCTACTCCGTTCCTCTGCCACCCAGCTCTTCCTCTTCTCTATATCTCGTCTTTCCATCGCTGCTTTAAAGCATGAACAGAAACTGAGCAGAGCTGTAGTATTTTACTCTCAGAAGAACTCAAACATTCCCATGAGCTGCTCCTAACCAGCCCCGCACACTTGTAGGGTATAAGTGCTGTACATGTGTGTCTGTTTGTGTTATCCTTTTCATTCGAGCTGATTGTGTTTGTGGAGTCTGGGACTGGGCAAAGGATGCACCAATCAAACATTTCCTCTCCTGATACCTCGACTCGGGGCATCTGTCGATAAGGATTACAGATCAGCTACCGGTGGTTTCTTTTTCCCTTTTTTTATGTGAGGTAACATCAGGTCAGATTGCTGTGGAGCTACGATCTTTAGAGTGACATTGACAAACAAAAGGTGTTAGTGTGGCCCATCACTTTAAAGGTCAGTCTGCGTGCCACAGCTTCCATGTTGAATGAAATGAAGTCAGCAGGACAGAAACGTCACTCGCTACCGATTCTTTG
The DNA here is from genome assembly GCF_965226575.1 of Pagrus pagrus. Lineage (NCBI taxonomy): Eukaryota > Metazoa > Chordata > Actinopteri > Spariformes > Sparidae > Pagrus > Pagrus pagrus. The sequence continues at coordinate 8,916,162 of NC_140190.1, read as the reverse complement.
GGGTTAAACAAAGCACAATAACTCCATCTATAGGGAAGTATATTGATATTATATTGTTGTTGTGATATGAGATTATTTTCTAAGTGCTGTATCATAGGCAACTGGACTCGTTTCAGTTTCTTGAAGACATTTCACCTCTCATCCAAGAGGCTTCCTCAGTTCGAACTAACTGGAGGAGAGTTGCAGGCTTTTAAACTCTGTGTGGGAGTGTCCTGATAGAGTCGTTAATGACATGTGCGAGCTCTGAGTTTTGTGAAAGTACCAATAGTCATCCATATTGTCGCAATGTATATTTTTTCATCCAGTCCTGGCATTTATGAAGTACTTTTGAGGATGCATCTTGATATTAGGGCTGCACAATATATCATTTTAGCATCAACATCACAGTGTGTCCATGCACAAAAGTCACGTTGCAGGATGTACAATGTGGACTCTCATAACTTTTTTACAGTTTTATACAAAAGGAAAAATAACACTCATTTACCAAGACTAATCTACACAGGAAGTCGGTCAATTATTGAATAATTTGGTCCAATTTAAGAGTTTTTATGGATGTTTTCCATGTGTTTCCAATATCGTGCAGCCCTACTTGATATTGCCTTAAAATATTATATTAATGTAATATATTATATTATGATTTAAGGCCATATTGCTCAGCCCTACCCAGTTTCCAACAAGAAATGGGCTAACATGAACAATCTGATAGAATCGATGAATCAGTGAATGAAAGAAACAAAATATCACTTCAGTCTGATTCATCCAGTGTGGTCCCCCTGTGTGCTTTGCTTTTCTTTGGCTGTTCCAGTTTCCTTTAACAGTCCAAAGACATGCAGGTTAGAATGGAAAAAGACCTGTCAGTAGTTGTGAATGTGAGTGTGAATGATGGTTCCTATTTCTTGTGACGGACTGGCGACCTGTCCCAGTTGCATCCCGCCTTACATCCTGTGTGAGCTGCGGTGGGCTCCAGCTCCCCAGTGTGACACTGCACAGATGATGGATGGATTAAAATTTCCATGTTGCAGACGCATGTTTACGTGTCTGAGGTTGCTCCTGGATTATGTAATGTTTACTCCAGCACTGTACTCTATTTTCTGTGTCAGTAGTAAACGCTTCAGACACACAGTGAAGCAACAGTCGTCGTCTCCTGTATCTTTATTTCTCTCTCATCCATCTCTCCATCTCTGTGCGTCTGCCTTTAGAGGCACAGTTTGAAAAGTGCTACGTCTGTGTGTGCGCGTGCGTCTCCCTGGCTGTGTGTGTGCACGTGTATGTTTGTGCAACAGTGTTGCGCGACACCATGATTAAGTGTTTTGAATAATTGATGATTGCATCCCTCATTAAGTCTCAGTCTCCTGCTCCGCCTGGCTCCGGCTCTATTTTTATGCACCAGAATCCTCCTCTCCTCTCTTCTCTTCCACTCCACAGATGTAGCGAATCCATCACTCACTTTAGGCTCTGCTGATTGGGGTCCAGAGGAGCTGTGGGGGGATCTAAATCATGTTGAGTGGACACTTTTAACAGGCAAGCGGCACGATGGACTGCAGCTCAGTGCTGATGGGTTTTTTGAGAGCAAAGAGCGACCCCTGGCTTAAGAGCTGCTGGGGACACACTGGTTGCATCAGTGCAGATTGTGGAAGCTGTCAGTGTGAGCAGGGGCACTTACAAAACCTGCAATCCTCTTCGTTACTGTGTCATTTCCTGTATTTCATGTATTCATTAATTCACCCACTGCTGATATGTACAATTGAATAAGTAAACATGAAGAAATGGTATTTATTTGTATACAAAGGCTCAACATGGAACCATAAATCACTGAATTATTCTTAGAGAGATATAAAATCAAGCAGTGGGAATGAGGAATAACATGCATCAGGTCTGCAAGTGTGTGATGACCACAAGTTTCCAAATTATCAGTAAATGCAATGCTGGAGTACAGCAAATGTGTTTTACATGTGTTAATAGGGAAGATGAGAATGATGTGGGTCGATGTAGTAGAATGACAGAGCGATATTAAAGGAGGCAGCGACGAGATCGGACAGACAGACACACAGAAACTGGAATCAGAGTGCCGGTTTGTTAATAAAGGCATATCCACAGTCTGTCAGCAAAGCTGCAGCTTCCACTCTGCCTCACACACATTGTTGAGTAGGACCAATTTACATTTTAGCACATTAGCAAGGCAGAGGAGACACACACACACACACACACACACACACACACACTCACAGGGGAGGTGCAGGGAGAATGAGATTCGTTTTCATCTATTTCCCCTTAAAACATGAGAAAGGAGGAATTCCCCACAGAGAGCGCAGCGCTTTGATTTCTGCAGCCCCGTGTCTGTAAATAGGTTAGGTGAAGACGATGCGAGGTGTGCGCGTCTGTATGTGTGCGCGCATGTTTTTGTGTTAATTTGCGCTCCGCATGTTCACGTGAGTCTGTCATCTTGTGGGGTATCCTATTTCTGGCAGGAGATTGTGGGTGGGAAAGTGTGTGTGCATGTGTGTGTGTGTGTGTGTGTTTACCTTTTCCTGTTGAGGCCTCTGAATGTTCCTTGTAGTCATCCAGGCAGGCAGGCAGGCAGGGAGCCATGTGGAGCACCTAGAGCAGCTCTGTGTTTCCATGTTTCCCTCCTGCAGTGTGCTGTTGTGCTGGCTGGTGGCCTGGCTGACTGCCTGCTGAACTAGCTGCACTGCTCTTCTCATAGACCTGTAGGCCTGCGTGCTGCAATAGCTGGTGCTTTATCTACCAGACAGCTGCAAAAACTATTTTGAGGTGTTGTTTGGGTGTGGTAGAGATGTAGCCACTGAAGTCACATTTTTTTTTTTCTTGCTTCAACCTCAATAAGAATTGTGTGAAATCCAGCACAGCTGATGTGGTGTGGGAGTGCGATGGCTCTTCAGATCAGTGTCAGAAAGGCCCTTTTGGCCAAAGGCCATGATATGTCAGTAAGCATTGACCCATGATGACCCTCAGCCATGTCTCACTATGTTCAGCTTTAAGCAGTGTACTACGGCTTTGAAGCTTTGATGTGATGTAAGAGTTTCTGTGGTTTGGAGTTTTCTTCATTTCTTTGTTCTTGGTTTTCCCTCATCACTCGCCAACAGCTATATCAGAGCTGTGTTTGATGTGTTAAGTCGTTGCTATTGAGCTTGTTTTGGAAGGCTGCAACTAGTGATTAGTTTAATTATTAGTTTGATTATTCTGATTAATTATCTAAATTATTTGGCGTTGAAAATGGAAAAAAATGAAAATAGTGAAAATAACCAATTCGAATTTCCAAAAGTCAAGATAACATCTTCAGATTGCTTGTTTTTCCGAGCCAACAGTTCACAACCCCAATGTTTTAGACTTCTATTACATTAATGGTGTACAGACTGTACATATGGCTCACCTCTGATCCCAGACTACATTTTTGTAGTCTGTTGACAAGAGATTTAGTTGTACTCCTTATACAGAACTAGCCCATTTTGGTTTTTGTATGTGTTTTTAATGTCTTGGATGTTTAGTTTCATGTTAGCCAAGCAGAATTATTATGCTTAATCTTCTGAATCTTGTTTGGCTATTGGAAGACAGACAGACAGAGCAGCAGTGTTTTGAGTGGCAGAATGATTACCCCAATTAGTTAGATAAAGCTCTCATCAAGGGGGAAGCATTGTTTTATTATTTTATATGCCATATAAGCTTTCAATCATTAATCTCTTACTGATCAGTAACATTGCTGTTGTTTGCTTATGGAAAAAAACTGTTTTTCCTGTATAATAAACCGTCCTGCACAGTTTTGTTTTGCACTTTAGATCGATGTAATCATCCCCATCCATCTATCAGTCATGTCTTGTCGTATGCTAATCCCTTGACAGATGTGAGATTAAGATGAATGACACTGCACTTCTGTGTGATACCTGGGTGTGACTGTACTTTCACCCACCGTTCATGTTGTCGCTGTATATCAACTCATTCACTCATTGGTGCATCTTGTCCTCTAACCTCCCCGAGCTGATCTTTCATCCTTCCTCCCGCTCTCTTCCGTGACGCTCACTCTCATTGCTCCTCGCCCTTCGTCTGTCACTGAGTTGCTCAGACTGCCAGGATTGTCTGGACACTGTGTTTTAGCGGCTGCAGATCAGAAACTGGTAGGTCTCAAGATTTAATATCCTTAGTTGAGGTAAATGTTTGTTTTCTTCGGATTGAATGGTCTTTTATTGACATTTCTTTCTCCCTTTGGTTTGCTAGAAACTATCAGTTGACATTTCAAGGTGCGTTAAACCATCAGCGCGCCCAAAACCGGCGCTTGATTACGTCTGATCGTTAATGTGGTTGAAAGAAAAGATTTGCCATTCAGACATCTGAACCATGACAGAGTGTAACATGGAATAACCTTTGGTACACAGTTGGTTTGGTGGTTATTCATCAACTCGTACAGCTCAGAGGAGAAATGTGTCGCTGATAAGGCCTCCGCGATGGCGTCCGGGTACAAAGGTTGAAGGGGGAGGTGGGGGGTGGAGGAAGCACGGGGAGGAGGCAGAAGATGGACAGAGCACAGGTAGTGAGAAAAGTAGTGCGGAGGTGGTCTCTATGATTATTCATTATTGAGATGGCAGGAGAACTGAATGAGTGGAGCCACTAATCTAACTCTGAGCCTGATGGACAGAACACAATTACCCTGGGAGTGGGAGGTGGGAGAGAGAGGGGGGAGAGGCCAGAGAGAGAGAGCCAGCATCACCCCCACCATCTCCCCACCTCCCTCCCTCCCTCCCTCCTTCTCCTTTTCTCTCTTTCTTTCTTTTTTCTTTCCTGTCGCCTGGCAGACTTTACTGTAGCTGCAGATGATTTCTGGGCATTAAGCTCCTGTTGGCAGCATCCTGTTTATCGAGTCACACACACACACATACAGTAGAGCACACACACACACACACACACAGAGGCAGATCCTCACATCACCCACTCGCGCTTGTTGGCAGCGCCCCATTTACGGACGTCCAATTTACAGCTCGTTCCTCTCTCCTCGGGTCTCCTCTGCTCTGGCTTCAGATTGCTGTCTAAATCCAGACACACTAAGCCACGTTCACGTCTCCGCTCCGCTGCTACTTTTAGCTCGCGCGCCGATTCCAGGTCAAACCGCCACTACAGCGTTCACGATGGCTTTTGATGGCGCTGCTCTTCCCTTCGTGTTGTCGCTCTCTGTGTGTGTATGTATGAGGCAGGGGATTTGTACAGCTGAAGCTAGACATGGACATTTGAGAAATTAACTTGTTCTCGCCTCCAGGGATGGTAGCTTAGATGTAGAACTCTTCCACGACTCTCCAAGGAGAAAAGGACCATATGTCTGGAGCCCCGGAGAAGTCTGGAGAGCGGTGCAGCAGCAGATTTTTAATTCTCAGCTTCACGGCCTCTTTTTTTAAATTTTTTTTTTGTTCATTCTCACCAGCAGACTTGTGGCTGTTTCTCGCTTGCAATGGTTGGATGAGTTGGACTTCTTGAACTAAGTGAGTAGCGCTCTCATAGGAGCAATTTAGCAGCGAGAACATGAACTCAAAACTCATCTCACAGTTTTTTCCTTGATATGTTTTGGATTAAACGCTCAATGTTTAACCGCAGCAGCGCGTCTTCGAATCTTTTTTTGCTTTTTGTAGTTGTAGAATAAAAGCTGTTATTTTCTGGGTGAAAGGCAGTGAGGGGGGGGGGGGGGGGTTGGTTTCTGGACGGCTTCTGTCCTGGTCCAAGTCGAGGATTAACAAACCGCCTTTCTTAAACACAAGCTCCAGATGCTGCCTGAAAGACTTCACAGCTAGAAGGAGAAGAACGAATTCAGAGAACAAAAAGAAGAGAGAAGAGAGGGACAGATTGGGACATGTTCGGGGTTAGAGCTGAAGCCGCTCAAACTCCATCCTTTCTCTTCTGATTTTACTTCCTTGGGCTTTTTTCTCTCCCCTTTTACCCCTTGCTCATTATCTTCCTCACCCACTCTATGTTCCCTCACCCCTCACTTTCTTTCCACTCTGTTCATTTCTCTTCCCTCTAACCCCTCTCTTCATACTCGCTCTCTCTCCATCCATTTGGTGGAACAGTGCTGCTGATAATGCCTGTAATTGGAGTGACTCACACTTTTCCAGTGTGTTTGGACCAGATAAAGAATATTGTCAGCATTTTGCCGACATGGCCTCTGCTGGCAGAATTAAATGGACTCTGTTCTGTTCTGTCTGCAGCAAATTAAAAGCCTCTCAATTCATCTGTTCTCGCCCGAGGCTCACAGGGGCCTCCTATTCACACAGAAACACCGTGGAGAGGGGGGGAGGCAGAGAATAAGAGAGATTTCCCTCTTCCCCAAGAAGCACCAGTCAGTCTTTTTTTCGTTTTGTCCAAGTCTGCACTCAGCCACTATTAGATGGAGACGGAGAGGGAACTAGAGGTCAAGACTGATAGTCTTAGGAGAGGTGAAGAGCAGCTCGGGAGGTAGTCAGATTCATTATTCAGCTTGTCGACTTGCAGCTGTCTCCTGCTGTCTTTGCACTTCAGCATCTCTGCGCAATAAAGGAGTTTGTCTGCGTCTGTGTTTGCATGTAAATGTGTGTGTTTTCATGCATTCACAAATCGGAGTTAGAGTGCGAATACGAGTGTTTTTGGCTGCTAGGTTGTAGTAAACGCTGCCAATCAACACTTCAGAATAAAGTAGCGGCAGATGGGCGAGGAAGGGACAGAATGCTGGACACGGCCCAGTGAGGGCTCCGAGCGTGGTAGTAGTGTTAAAGGAATATTTCACGTTCATACAATATGTATGAATATGGTTATCTTTGCTATTGATAACAATTACACTTAATAGCCACCAAGTGAATTGCTAAAGTCTGGGAACAGGGCAACATGCTGCTTTTGAAGTTTTTGCACCCTCAGCTTGCTGCGAGCTACAGAGAAACCTTGAACTTAGTTATTTTAAAAGTATGGACTGTAGGGGAAAGAGCACTGGGAATCGGTATATTCAAATACAAGTACAGTTACATTAGACATTAGTTTCACGTAAAGCTACTGGTACCAAACCCGGGCCTGCTGCAGAGTTTTGTCTTCTTTGTCTGTATGTCAGGGTTTTCATTGGTCCGTTTGTGATCATCAGATAGCAAAAATGCAGATGATGAAAGGTTTAGATATGAAATCAAATTGTAGTCAGTTACTTTTAAAATCATTACTGAGTACTAAGTAGATTACAAGGTGGTAATGCATACTTAGATATGAGTTAAATTACAGCATGGAAAAAATAAAAGTACAAGTACCCTGCAAAAAGATGGCTTACTTACTTTAATAATTTTGTAATTTGAGTAGTTGTAATTCGTTACCTCCACCCCTGAGAATATAAGATAAAAAAAAAGGACTATTCGACCACTGAATGCACATGTAACTGAACACAGGTCAGTTCATTGTCTTGATGTGATTGCAGATTGTTTTAAGTCTTGTTTAAGTTGGTTGTCTGTTCCTGAGAAACTTTTACTGTTGCTGTTCAGACCAGGACTCTTGTAAAAGAGATTTTGAATCTCAGAGGAAAATCACAGAGGTTTTAAACCTCCAGGTTAACCCAATTTATTTATTCATTATAATGTTGAAATTGTGACCCAGCATGCCAGGTCAAAATCCAGGAAAGTTTACAGCCAGCTTTGTTTATTACCTTGTTTATCTTTATTCTGTCTAATGAGGCATTATAACTGACTCATGTTTGGTTTTGACCTGGTTCGGATAATCTGGTCAAACTGATTGCTTGTTTACAACCTGTTGATTCATCTGGCTGCTTGTGTTTTCCTAACTGACAGAAATGAAGGCTAAAACTGACAGTTGGTGTAAAGTTTTATTGAAAATGAACATTGTTAGTGTTGTTAAACCTGTTTAAATAATTACTGCCCGACCGAAGAAGGAAGTGGTTTAACGAGGTGGGATTGTTCTTTAAGCAGTGTCCTTGCAGAGACCCATTATTGACAGGAAGTGGGAATGGTACACCGGGTCTCTCCGATCCGTTACCATGGGCAACATGTACTCAAGGCCCCCGATCAGAAACAAGCTCATTCTCACGCCTGCTGAGAACTCTTGCAAGGTTTCTCCTGCCAACAGTAAACACAACCTAATTGAAGCAAACCTCTTTCTTCCTCTGTTTTCTCCCCAGCTCTCTGTGGGTGTGTGTGGGATGTTGTGTCAGGGCTAAAGCCCATCCCTCTCCCATGAGCCTGTGTGCCCACACACACACCTGGCGCCTCCACGCACACACCCGGCGCCCACGCACGCACAGCCGGCACTGACGCTGTGAACTGGACCCTCGGAGCCCAGCGGAGCCAAGCGGAGCGGAGTCTAGCCCAGTTGGAGCCTGAGGATGTCAACAGAGACAGAGCTACAGCCAGCGGTCAGGCCCAGCAGCGTCAGACGGGACTCCAAGAGGAAAGGTCGGTACACTGTTATCACACCTGCTGTGCACTTTGAAACTGTGTCAAGGAAGTTATTGCTCATTATTCTTTCAAGTTATCTACTTTTTTACTCTATGAGGAAAGAAATGCATTCACTACTTTACTTACTTTAAGAGAAGAACCAAATCCTTAATAGCCTTGGTGCAGAAAATGATATTACCAGTTTTATTTCCACTGCTTTCCCACTGAAAGTGTCTGCTCGTACAGCAGCAGATGACTCGCAGCTCTGCGAGTATCAGCAGTCACATTTGTCTTTACACGTGACCAGAGGAATCAGAGTTGACCAACACAACGATGGCAGGGGATTTGTTGTTTGTCAATATTTCGCATTTAAATTAATGCTAATAGGGAACCTGAGGACGTCAATGAGGGAAATTGAGTTGGTAACCTCGCTAAGACGCCGGAGGTGCGCAGCGTGTCGGCTCACTGAAGCCACTCCTTCTTGTTCCGTTACTCACTGCAGCGTTTCAAACGATACCTGTAAAGTAGGGATCAACTGAAATGTTTTTTCACGGCCGATATACATTTGCAGTAAAAATGAAACATCTTGGTGTCAAGATTTAAAATAATCAGCTTTCTACTGCATTTGTTTTATAACTTTAGTTACTTTGCAGATTCTGATTATTCAGTGTTGTAGGATATTACTTGTTGTGGGTGGGACATTGAGTGAGACCTCAACATGCACTTGTGATTCTGGCCTGTGCATACTTTTTTACTTTTCAGTTTTAACATTACCTTTTACTGTTATCTTTGCATGAGAAAAAGTAAAAACGACAGTGTCTTGACATATCAAAGCATCCACCTTCCTCTGAGCTGATCTTGACTGAAGAAAGAAATGTGTCACACTGCTGCATTACCATGAAGAACACATTACAAAAACTAGCTATTTTCTAAGACGGTGCCCTCACTACACAAACACACATTTGTCAGCTGCTTTCTCCTTTATATTAATTGTGTTTTGATCTGCTGTTGATGAAGGATTTGGGTCAGAAAACAGAATGCAGGGCTGCTGTTGTTCATAGCTAATTAACAGGTGCGGGGTATTACGGTGCAGGAGCTTGCTACCAAACAGGTGCGGGAGTGTTGTGGTTGGTGAGAGGCAAACAGATCCAGGTGTGAAAAGCTCCAGAGGCAGGTAGCTAGCAGGTGTATTAGCAGGCCTGGGTGGTCTCAGAGCAGAGGTGATGCCAGGGGCCAGGCTGGCAGCCATCACCCAGCTGCTTGGTGCCACCTGCCCGACCGCGAGAGCGACGCCTAGCACTCTCTGAATAAGCATCTGATTGATGTAGCAAAAACTCTGGACACCGTTGGGAACAGCACTTAATGGATGCACACGTACACACACACACACACAGACACACACACACTCAGTATCACCTGCAGCAGATGCCTCATTGCACACGGCGCGCTTCAGCCCCTGCAAACAAGCGTCGGTTCCCCCCATACACAGTGTGTGAGGGAAGGCTGAATGCCTCTCATGTCCTATTTAGAAACAGTATTGTTCTGCTGCAATGGAGATCATGTTCATCATTCAGACTGCTCTCCATATGTGAGGGGATTGCAGACACACACACACACACACACACACAAACACACGCACACTGGGACTGGGATTGAAGCCCAGAAGAGCATATGAGAGGAAAGATGAATGGTTTGCCTTCAGCATTCAGACTTGAGGGTTTTTAGCTTCTTCTCTCTGCCTGCTTTCCCCGTCTCATTCTCTCTCTCTCTCTCTGTCTCTCTCTCCCTCACTCACACACACACACACACACACACACACACACACACACACACACACACACACACACACACACAAACACACTCACACACTACCTTACACCTTGCCTTGTGTCTGCATCTCTTTTTAAAATGGTATGTAGAGTTTGAGCTCACACAAAGTACTTATCGCTCTTCTGATCTGGGTCATTCTTCCAAAACACACATGCACACACGCGTGCACACACACACACGCACGCACGCACACTCTCTCACACACACACACAGGGCAGGGTGATGAAAGTCAAATGCAATCATACATATACCACACACAAGCAGCGAGCGTGCTCTGGGAATAAGAAACTTCGATAATGCTCCCGTTAGTGTGCTTCATGTGTACGACCGGCGTACGTACAGTACATACACATGCTTCCGTCTCCGTCTCTTCGGAGTAGCTCGATTTAAATGAAAATAGATCCTCTGAATGGCTGCTCGTCATTAGGGTGTAAACGGCGGCTTGTGAGAATCCCTGCAGGGATAGTCCTTCACTTTCCTAATATCCTTCCTCTCCCTCCTCATCCTCCTCCTCCGCCCACTGCTCTGACTCCTAAATGACCTTGCCCTGAATGAGTGAGACACAGAGGAGAGACTGATCACGAAGAGAGAGAGCGAGTGAGAGAGACTAATGAGTCAGTGTGAAGGAGAGCTGTTTAATCTCGGGCCTTTGTTTCACACTTCTGTGGTGAAGAATGTAATGAAAAAGACTATGGGACTGCAGCGTGTCACACATTAATCACAGATGGTGTGCGCCTGGCTCGACACGGCGGTGTGTATCTGTGGGTGTGCACGTGTATGTTTCTTTTGTACACACAATTATGTTTCATCTGAGAGCTCAGGGGTCATTCTTCTCCGAGAACCTTTTTTTCTCTTCCAAAAGGTTTTTTATTGAATTACCGTGTCAAGACGGAGATAACCTCCGACCTTTGGCATTTACATGACCGGAGCTGAATAACTGCGGCTTTCTGCCGCCTCCGAGAGTGAATTAGTCCGTCTTATTGGTCAGGCTCGATTCTTGAAGTATAAAAGTCTTAATTAATCCTCAATAAATCCACAAAGATTACATCTCTGCACCTCTACCCCTCTCAACCACCCCCGCTTCCTTCCCCCCACAACTCCTCCACAGTACTTGTGTCCCTGCAAGTCATAATAATTCTCAATTTTAATGTAGGTGCTAATTTACACCTCTGGTTGCCAACCGTTTAGGTCTTGACCCACTGACAACCTGTCATCAAAGGTTGCTTATACACGGCTTGGCCACCACCTTGTCATTTACAACAATTCTCAATATATTGCAGTCTAATACACCATCACTGACTATGACATCAGTGCTACAAGTTATAAATAAATTGCCACAGCTATGACAGTGTCAATAAAAAACTTGTTTGGGCAGATTTTCATCAGCAGAACTGTTGTATCAGATTGCATCAGACTACGTGTGTCTGTCTATTATAACCTTTAAGTTATGCAAAGGGATACGAGTCAATTAAGACGCCTCGAGTGGATGTTTGTTCATTAGCGTAACGGCTAGTTTCTTAAAAGGAAACGCATTTTGATATGCTTCATTATCAATAAAACACAGAGCTGACAGTCGTGCCAGTGCAAAACACCAACACACACTGTGTGAATGTCAAATTAGAACAGCGAGCCAATTTGAGGTTTGTGAAGAGCCCAACAGCTGCCGACAGTTTTGTCTCCACTTCAAACTTTTCCATCTCAGCGCCCACCTTGTAATGAAGTACGATGAACCGTGGACGTCTTACTCTGGGGAATCTCTGAATCGCATTTCACACTTTCACCGTGCGCGCAAATCATTCTGGCATTCACGACGTAGGCTTTCAACAGCACTGCATTTTGTCAAATGTAGTGTAATTAATATAATTACAGATTACACTTAAAGCTGTTATAGCATGCTTAATGAACTGGTACGCTTCAGCCTCCAGAGGATCTCAAGTCAAAACAGGGTACAAAGATTGATCTGTGAGGCTGGCTGAGAGAGTTTTCTTTTACAGTACTTTGAAGGAGACATATAATGCTCATTTTCAGGTTCATAATTTAATTTAGAATAGGTTGACATGCTGTATTGCTCAAAAAACACATCAGTTTTCTCATACTGTCCACTGCCGCAGCACTGTAATCACCCTCAGTCTAAAACACTCTGTTTTAGCTCCTGTCTCTTTAAGGCCCGCCCTCCTGGATACCCAGCCTGCTCTGATTGGTCAGCTCACACACACCTGAGCCAGCACCGCTAACAACAACAGAGCAGCAGTGCTAAATCAATTCTTACGTGCCAAGAGTACAGTAGCTGTATATATTCACAGTTGATACAGAATAAGTTACAAAAAAGTGGAATCTGAACCACTAAACTCCTCTGACTTCTCTGTGAAGCTGGCATCATGCCTGTACTGTTGTTACAGTGTGTATGGACATTGTCAGAGTTGTGAATGAATATTTGAGGCCAGCCAAGTGTTTGCAAATTGTGACTAAGATCGGTAAGCTCGTCTACGCAAGCAGCGCACGTTGGCAGGTAACCAGCAATCATGTGGGTGTTATTCATTTCTAAAACCCCACTTGTAAATATAGCAACTCTGACGTTAGTAATTTTGGGACTCTTACCAACAGATTATGACTTTTTTTTAACTTTTTTATTCACAGTATTGTCTATATAACATCCTTAAATGTTCAAATAAATCATTCATAGATGCGTGCCCGTCTTTGAGGATGTGACAAAGAATACGATTACAAGTAATAATAACTTCCGCTTCACACGCAGTCGGCTGTCATCGCAACTCTGGAAAATCACGACTCTCCCACGGTGGGGGATCGGGCTGAGGATGTGTGGGAGGGTGCATCTACAGTGTAGCTGGCAGCCAACAGCATGAAAAGAGTGGTTAAGGGTTATAGCTGTGCAGCTGTTAGCCTTTGTGTGTGTGGATGTGTGCGGGGTGTGTGTGTTTGCTCGTCTCTGGTGTGCGATTAGCAAACACATTATCTGCTTCGTGTGGATATTATGCACACATCCAGTCTATCTGGCACAATCACCGCAGCCATTTACTCTGATATCTTTCCCTGGGGAATCTTAGAGCACAAACAACGGTATTTTGAGTGTGTGTATGTGTGTAAGTTTGTATGTGTGTGTGTGTGTGTGTGCCTTCTATGAGAGGTAATCAGATCTGTTCCCTCCAATCAGACAGTGATTGAATTGAATTGGCTGTCTGCTGTTGTGGTTGTCAGTGGAGGCCAGTAGTGGATACGGGAGGGATAGAAGACAAAAAAAACGACACTTGGTCGCAGATAGAGGCACACCATCACTAAAACTATATTTAGAGATAACTGCCTCCTCTCCGTCCTCTCCCACTATCTGCTTACCCTTCTCTCCCATCAGGTTATTCCTGGAAAATTAGTGACCTATCCCATCCCACTGTCTACTCTTTTCACCAGCCCGTGCTCTTTATCCATCCCCTTTTTTTTTTGCAGCACCGTAATAACCGCGGAGGGCAGGTAAAGGTTGGTGAGATGCGATCAATGCTATTCCCAGGCAGGCTTCTCATTCCACAAACCCACGTCTCCGCTCTGTGCAGCGGCTCCAATGACACACTCCTCTGCCCCTATTCTTGTGTGTTAAAAAAGCTTCAGCCAAGCTTTCAGATGTGACCACAGAGAATAAGCATTCAAAACGCCTGACTCGGGGAGGAAAATATATAACAGTGAAAGCCCTTTATTTGCCTTCCGGAGTCTTGGACTATGGGTGTGTGTTTGTGTGTGTGTGCTCTGTGATCCTCTCAGTATGTTCAGCCTTAGTCCTCTCCTCCACACTAGTTGGTGTGGCTTTGCCCACCGCATCACTAACTACGGTCTCCATAGCAACAGTTTGCTCCCTGCTTATAATTTGCACAAAAGGAAAACGTCCCAATGTCACACACACACAGGCTCTAATAAAGGCCGCTGCTCTCACCCCGCTGTGCTGGTTGAAGGACTGTGCATTGAAGGGGCATTTCTCATTTGTAAGATGTTGACAGGCTGCTGTTTTTCTGTTTCATAACAGAAACAGAGCTCTTTGTGCGGAGCTGATCTGAGACACATCAGCACTGTGAGTTAAAGCAAAAGCTGGATTAATTGTTCATGTCTTCTAAGGCAAAGAATAGTGCATGACTCCATTTTCTTACACTTAGTGAAGGTGATATCTGGTCTAGCTAGAATCAAAAAAAGTCATTTTAAAGTAAGAAAACACAAAAATCAAAGTAATGATGATAAATATTTAAAGAAAGAGAAAAGGAGCAACAGAAATAGTTTCAAGGTTCTTCTTGTAGGGGTCGTACTTTCAGAAACTTAAGTGGCTGACTGTTGCTGATTGGTCAAACAGACACAGCCACAACTACAACTTGTGCACCGCTTCATTAAGAAAATGAGGGAGTGTTCTAGTATTGAAATCAAACTTGATCTGCTGATTGCTGAACTTTTTGGTCTAAAAGGCAAAAACATCTGCTTGGAACAGCAGCTTACGAGCTTTGCAGAGATGGCATTTTGAAAGCAGCTGTAGAAGAATATTTACCGCATCATTTTGCAGAAACGAAGTGACTGATCTTAAAATGTTTTAAGCTACTTTAAGCTATGTTGGCAGTGCAGTTCTCCTTCCATTAATGTCTGTGTGCAACACTTGTAACCAAGACATAATATAGATTTGATAATATTAATAATAATAATAATAATAATAATATACATTTTATTTATATAGTGCTTTTCATGATAGTCAAATACACTTTAACCGACCCATTGAAACATGTGAAAAAAGGCATCATCAGAGATTAAAAGCAGCTCTGAAAAGGTGAGTTTTGATCAGTGTTTCAGGTGCGGACAGGTCGGTGCAGTCTCAGATGTGTTTGAGGAGAGAGGTCCAGAGGGAGGGGCAGCTGTAGAAAAGGCTCTGTCGCTCCAGGTCAATAGCTTAGATCTGGGTGGTGAAGACGGAGGGCATCAGATGGAAGAGGCAACAGCAAGGAGTGTGGTGGTGGAGCAGGCTGGTGAGGTAGGAGGGAGCCTGATTATGGAGGGCTTTGAATTGGATCTGTTGTGGGGCGGGGAGCCGGTGGAGAGGTGGTGCATAAAGAGCGAGGTGATTTGTTTTGAAATGATGTTACGTGAGTACCTTAACGTACATAAATGATGAAACTTATGTGACTTACGTAACCTAGCTGACATCAAAGAAGTTATGTGACTGAATGTAGTGATTTACCCCAACGTTAATAACAATCCAAAAGTCAGGCCATAACAAGTTAACTATACGTTGGTAACTTTTATTTTGAAAGTGTAGCCGGATTTTGCATATGTATTATTGCTGGAGCCATTCATGTGCAAAGAGTTGGGTTTGAGAACATTTTGAATTAATTACCATAAAAAATATTGGATAAGGGGGAACTTGGTGGCCGAGTGGACAAGACACCGTGCCATACAACACACCAGGTTTGATTCTAGCTAGAGAATGAGACCTTTTTCTCTTTCTTCCTATTCCCTGTCTAGTAAAAGGGCAAAAAGCAGCGAAACGTATTACATTATTTAATAGAATTTGCTATAGTATAATATTTAAATTCCTCCTTCTCTCATTTTCTTCAAGAGCCTACAGGACATGTAATTTACAAAGCAGATCCGTACTCCGTGAACAGAAAAGATTTAACAGTTTAATTCCAGGAGGGACCAAAGGGATGATGATGATGATGATACACAGCGAGGAGATAAGAGAGTTAGAAACATGGAGAGGCACTCTGGCAGATGGCAGAGCTTCCTCTTCCTTTTCATGCCGTATGATGTTCGTCAGTCCTCCTTTGCTCCATCCCTCTCTTCCAGGACCCCGGCTGGGTGAATGAAGGGAAGGGGTTCATTACGCAAGATGAGACACAGAAAGACAGAGAGGGGAAGGACAACAACTTCAAGTGGTTCCATATTTTGGCAGAGATGACAGACATGAGAGAAGGCTTTGTTCTGGCACACTCGCCTTGGCATGAAAGGAGGACCGCTGTGTTTTGAGGAGTTACCTGTGTTTCCTAATGCTTTGAAAGACGGGTCTCTAGTGTTTGACTGTCACACACACACACACACACACACATGCACATAAACACACGCACACATGGACGTACACACGAGCACGCCTCCTGTTCACACAGACTGTGGGATTTAGGAAACAAATAGTTCTGACACTTTTCAGTCAGATGTGTCTTATAATGTTTGAACAGACTAAATAGTGTGTGTGTGTGTGTGTGTGTGTGTGTGTGTGTGTGTGTGTGTATTTAGGTGTGTTACCGACTGAGGACAGTGCGAGTTGGTTTTTCTACCTCCTCTGATGACTGGAAGTATTCGGTGAATGCTCACAATGCACGAGGCTCGGAGAACTCCATGTTCTTCTCTTGCACCGCTGTATGAACGGTAACGCGATAGAGGAATCGAGTGTGTGTTTGCGTGCGCGTGTTTTTAATGTGTGCGAGTGGCGGCCGAGGGGCGACCAACAGCGCAGTCCATGGGGGGAACCGCTTCAGCGTTGCATGACAGGATGCTAGCGACTTGTTTACACAGCCCGCTCTCTGATGCCCTGTCAGAGCGCAGAAAACACACTGCAGCTCACACAAACAAAACACACACACACGCATATGCACATAGACACAGTTGCATGCAGACTCGCAGGCCATGTTCCCCTTCGTTAGTGAGACCAATTACCTTGTAATTAAAGCCAGGGCGAGAAACGAGCTTTACCACCAAGAGTCCTACATAGACTGAGGGCTGCTGGGTGGAGAGAGAGAGACAGCAGGATCGAGGGTGGCCTTATGGTAGTAGAGGTACTGCCGGCTTCTTAGTCGGCTTCTTATTAAATGGGGAGAACGTAGAAAGGATGAAATGAAAGTGTAGAGGAGATAATTAAGTCAGATGCACTAGTACATGCTGTTTCTGCTGTATGTTTGTGTGCACCGAATGAACTTCGCTTCCACGGATAAAAGACGGACGGTTGTCGTTCCCATCATCAACGCTTCATATAGATTTTTAGTCTTAATAAGCAATGTGTTGTACGTACAGCAAACATGAGCTGAGTGCTTTTTTTCCCCAGGTGCTTCAGTTCATGTTGTTATGGTGAAAATACTACACTTTAACCCAACAGGGGAGAAAAACATGCTGAACAGCACACAGGCACAGTGAGTGGAGTTGTGCTGTTTTGCTCTTTGCGCTGTGTCAAAAGCTTCGAGCATTTCCTGAAGTCATCTTCATCACATACCAAGTGAGCAATAAAATCAACTCTTGCTATGATGGTTGTGTGCACACTCACAAAACCCTCAGTGGGTTTGTGGCTCAGTAAAAGAAAAGATCAATGCAATAAAAAATAACAAGCACCAAACACGTTCGAGTAACAATTTCGCTAAAGGATAATAGACCAGTTATTTTAGTGAATCAGCATTTTATAAATTCCATTAAATTTACACTGATCAGTAAAATACTTTTACCCATTAACATGATTAAGTACAACTGGTACATCATAAAAACTGCAAGACGCAAGAATGTCAGACATTTTTTATCTGAGTCACTTTGTTTCACCATGCATGTTCAAAGTTTTTTGAGCATCACAACCTCCGTAAACTCACTATCATTATTTGATCCATTCATGGATCAAGAAGACCTGCACGATTAAATCATTTTATCCCCATTCAAGGTAGCCGAGGGCTAACCGGAAAGTTAGCTGGCTCGGCCAGCACAAGTGTCTAGCGTGCTCACTGTATGGCCTCACAATGCACAAGGTCCGGGTAATTTTATACCTGGAAAGTTGAACTTTTTTGGCTTTAGGCTTCACTGAGCAGGTGTCTTAGCATTGAATGAGGCTCCACCTCTGACGCTGTATCGAGTGCTCATTAAAAGTCCATCGTCTGCACTGAATTTTGTTAAAGTTTATTTAGAATTTAACACTGAAGGGCATTTTTTTTTAAATCTAAAAATGTTGTTTATACTATACGTATACTATTAGGTATACTAGTTACCTACATGACTTTAATTTCCTGTTTAAATCTGTTACACAACATAAAAAGTGGCTGTTCCTTCGTATGCTATAAAGTTGGTGAAAAAAGTTTCCTTAAAGGTGTTAGACTTACCTACACAAAAGTTTTCGCCATGTCCTTCCCCAAAGTGACCTTGACACAGGGTGTGGATGTTTCTGAGTGTGTGTGTGTGTGTGTGTGTGTGTGTGTGTGTGTGTGTGTGTGTGTGTGTATGGGCCGGTAATGGGCAGTGTATTGTGTCTGTCCCTGACGTATTTTTCAGCTCTAATGTTTTTCTGCCACCGAGGATTGCTCGATGCCTCAGGTCACACGTGCATGCACACGCACCTTCACGCACAGACAGCTCAGGTCTGTGGCTGTGCCCCTGTCATCCAGGTCAGAGCGCCGGGTGGCGGGGAGATGGAGCTGGGAAAAAGGGGGAAAGAAATAGAGATGGAGAGAGAACGAATGTCGGGACAAGAAGAACAAAAGGGCAAGAGGATAAAGATTACACTATAGCTCTTTGAGATTGTCCATATGTCTAACTTTACTTCGTTCTTTTACAAACGTGCCAAAGCTGTCTTCTGGCACAGAAGCCAAATTGCTACTAATAAAAAGACAAATACATGATATCAAAAGCTGCAGGGAGAACATGAGTTTGAACTAAATGCATCTCAGTGTAAACTTCACATAATTTAGCAAACTACTTGAGCTGCGAAGAAGCGGCTTCATTCAGTAAACACAACAGCAGTCGTGTTGCAAATAAGACAGAAGAAAGCACATCAGCGCAGCGCTCGCTTATTTGATGAGTGGCAGCAGCAGCACTTTATCATCTCATTTTACACCCGCCGTTTCACTTCAGTGACTGTGGCTATGTTTTTTGTAACGTGTGCATATGCGTAGACTCAGTGTGAGCTTTTGTGTGCCAAATCAATCGTCCGGACCTAAGCATGGAGCTGAAGGGGGAAACTTGTTGTTTTCTTGGCACATGCTGTTTGTGGGTTTAAAAGAGCCTGCGTGAGAGCGGGTATGAGTGAGCGCTTCATCTGAGCAAGCCTCTGATAGGTAAAGAAAGCACACGCACCAAAAAAAAAAAAAAACCTCACACACACTTTCTCGCACACAGTCAGCAGCGGGGTTTAGAAGCAGGATTAATTGGAGAGTAACTGCGGTGTTCCCTCATGTGCTGTTGAGTGTTTGTTGGGAACCATCCCAGCTGTAGTTAAGAGCCTCTGGGTGCTGCTTCATTTGGAGCACAGTGAAACAAGCTCCACACTTCAGCCGCCTCTGCAAGCAGTACAGGCCTGCTGAAAACAAACAGTGTCTTCAGCTTTTGTACCGCTAACGTCACTTCTGAGGAACATCAGATGTCACGCAAAAACTTACCGTCACAATCATGTCTCACATAGAGGTGCTACGTCTCTCTCTCATTCTTATCCACTGGCCTCAAACTAATGGTCTAAGTCTCCATTGTCTAATGAAATTAATGAACTGGGCTGTTATGCATTGTTGGCCTTACACTGAAAATCCTATGCACTTTAATCTTCAGCCTGGATGATCAGCTTGCATTTGAATAGAGAAAGACTGCACCATTGAAGATCACCCCCAATGTCTGTGCAGGTCATCTGAAACATGTTTGGACACATTTACATCAGTCTGATCTGTTACAGGGCGACTTTATGAGTGAGTAGGACTAACCAAGGAGAGAGATCGAGTGTAAACCTACCGAGACGTCACCAAGCGGTTTATGGACCGGTGTTTTTAAGACTCGAGTTTGGCATTACAGCCATTGCCATCTTGGTCAGATGTGACCGTATGTGGACGAGAGGGTGGGGCTGGGGAGGATATCCTGATTGGATCTGACTGAGAACAAGTCTGGGTTGCAAAATTTTCATTGAACATCATGCAGTACTGAAGAAGAAGTAAATTAGATGGCAACAATTAAGCTTCTTTCGTCAACATGATTTTTTATTTAAACATTTCATTTTCATATGACCGGGGTGATATTTCCATGGTTTTGGTCGTCATTTCTATAACAATGTATTGACCAAGTTACATGCTGAGATCTGGGACTGAAAGGAAAAAAAACACGAGCAGTCAGTCAGACAGGTTTTAAAATCATCGTGGAAACAAACGATAACATACAAGACCAAGTACAGATATCTTAACCACTGGCTTGTGTATGAACTCAGGTTAAAGTCACGTTGCTGTGTTTTCATGTCTCTCAAACTACTTTGGCGAGTACAATGTCATCATAACTAATAGAAATGTCTCTTAAAATATGACCTAAGTTGTTAACAAACTGCTTTCTTCCTTAAAGTGCACTGTCTGTCAATTTTAAAGGGCCAGGGAGAGAGAAAAAGAAAAAAAGAGGAGAAATCTGTTTCAATATGTTTGTAATCTAAATGTGATCCCACTATAGGGGAAGGATCATACAGAGACAAAAATAGTTCAGGGCTTTTGTGGATGGAAGAAGGGTAAAAGGGGAAGTGATTGGGGAGAGAGTGATGGAGGGGCGCACAGGAGGCAGAAGGTTATAGTTGCCAGGGGCGATGCTAGGGGCTTCCCTGAGGGGCTGCATGTACTGTACCAGCAGTCACCTGCCATCTATCACCTGTGGAAGTGTGTGTGCATGTGTGCGTTGGTATGCATGTGTATGTCTGTGTCTGAGAGAGAGAGAGAGAGAGGAGAGTCGGGGGGGTTCTGCCTGTCATAACGCTCTAATCCTGAGTGACATTTATCCAATGGAGGCCTCGCTCATTCATCCATCCATCACGTTCTATTCCTCCTTTCCATCCTCTGCTCTCCGCTTTATGTCCTTCCCTCCCTCTCTGCTTGTTGCTTCAGACAGACAGTCAAACCAACCCTGCATACCAAGTGACCCCCACACACACACACACACAAACACACACACAAATGTTGTATAAGGTATTAACTGCTTTACTGTCGCCCAGAGGGCTGAATACCAGATACTGCGACTCTGTGTGAAAGAAAGAGTGTGTGTGTTCACCTTTAAAGCTGCCATGGATGATGCACCAGGAGGCTTTTCTTTCATTAGTGTTTCGGCATGGGCGTAGTGTGTGTGTTAACATGTGTTTTGTTGTTTCTGTGCAAGTATGAAAGTGAAAGATTGAGTTTGAGTGAGTGAGTGTGTGCGTGCGTGTGTGTGTGTGTGTGTGCGTGTGTGTGTGTGTGTGGAGCAGCCATGACAGATGAAACGGAAGATTCTTTCATTAGTTGTGTTTGAAGCTCAGTGGGGTCACAGCAGAAGCAGACATTTAATTACAGCAGACTGAATGCTTCCCCTGCTGACACACACACCCACACACACGCTCACAGGGAGGCCTTTCAGGGAACATGCTCCCAAAAGGTAATAATATGAACCACTCAGCAGGAGAAGTAACCCCGGACCTCGTCTACCTTTTCCTCTCTTTCTTCCCCTCTTGGCCTTTTCTCGACTGCTGCCTCTCCCTGCGTCTCTCTCCCTGGGTGTGCTAAGTATAGCAGCAGTAATGGTGATGGATGCAGATGGAGAGAGCAGGTCTTAAATGTCAGACTCAAATGAAAACCGCTGTTGCAGTGAGACAAAAGCAGCTGGACACCTCCGGTGTTATTTAACACTCGCACATTTATAACCCCGATTTCCAAATAAGTTGGGACGCTGTGTAAAACGTAAACAACAACAGCACGCAATCATTTTCAATGAACTGTGTTTACCAACAACAGTTTTACGGAGTGTTCCTGAACCCATTTAAACAATCATGTGTAATATTACCTCGCCACATGCGTGCTTGTGAACGACTGAGCCTTGTGAGGATGCTGCTGTCACACCCAATCAATATACTATCAGCTGTTACCAGTGAACCTGTGGACTGTTGTTGTTAAAATGTGTCACTGGCACCAAATTCAAAATAATTTTCACAAATCATTGAAGTTTACGAGGTAAAACATTGAATATATTTTTTATATATTTACTGTTTTCAACTAAGTATGTCGAGGATTGGCTTTACAGTTACTTAATAAATGTTTTTTAAAGCATTTCATTGTTTGTTAACAGTGAAACATCTATTAACTAAAGTTTAATTAACTATAAATGTACTTTTTATAAATGATAGTTATTACAAAGTGCTGCCGTATGAACACATCACAGTGCAGGCAGTGAAATTGACATTCTCTCTTGCTATTGCAGAGATAAACGCTAACAACGTGCTAACAAATGTAGCCATGTGCTAACAAGGGCAAGGAAAAAGAAGACTGCAAGGGAACATAAATGTAAACAATGCATTATTTAAAATGTTAAAAAATCGCCATTTGAAGATGTTTTATGAGGAAGGAAATACACTCGACACGTTTGCGTTTGTTTGTTTACCAGAAAGCTCCACAGGGCTGCATAAACGAACGTGGTGGCGATTCAGAAACGTAACTTTATGTAGTTTATTGGATTAAACTTCTTGTTTTTATTTTTTCACAAGCTGTCGAAGAGATTCACAGACGTCGGGTTTCCTGACAGGCAGCTCATGTCTGGATGTGAAAGATATGCGAGCGTGTTTTCTTACACACAGCCTCAGTGGCATGTTTCATGTTATTCACGCGGGGAGAGGAGATGGTGGCTTCAGGGGGGGTTCATCATCGCTGCTGACTGTCGCTCTCGCATGTGCTTGTTTATGTGTCTACCCGCCTGTATGCACATTTCATGGGACCGTTTCAAGTTTAATGAAGGCAATATTTAAATGTCTTCAAACATCTCTGCGTTGAAGGGAGGGGGGGGAACAAAACACCCTGGTGGTTTAATCACTTACTCTCATCTGGGCCCAACTGAGACGTGACACAATAGAGAGAGCTGCTCTCGCTCCAAAATAAGGACAGATGTTCTTCAGCTCCTTTGTCTGGGAAGACTTTGAGGCAGACAGTCGTGATTTACTCCAAGTAGGACTGTGACTGAGTGCCTGTCTGTTCAATGATTCAGTGGAATGAGCTCATCCACACCATAGTTGTGTGTATGTGTCTGGGTGTGCAGGTGTCATTTTTTATATCAGTGGAGAACGGAGTGTATTTTCTGCTATTTTGTCCTTCGCATGGGTCAAATTTACAAATTTCACAAACCTGATATCCAACAGGCTTGAATATGTTACCTGAGGTTTTCACAGTGCAGGATTAATAATGCGAATGCATGAGATCCTGTTATTTCTAGAATAATGAGCTCTTTTATAGCCTTAATTGTCCTGAAACATTGTCCAACCCTTTGAACGCCACGTATGTGATTGAGTTCAGGTGATCCAAATGAAGCCTGGGTATGGGTATGTTTGTGCATGTGTGGGCCAGCAGACAAAGCTGAGGGATTAGTGTTGGACAGGTAGAGTCGTATAACACGATGGTCTCGCCTGTAGTTAAAGGCCTCATTCCCCGTTTACTGCACCGCTGTAGGAACTCTATGAATGGAGGGAGTGTGTAAGGATGAGGAGAGGAGGAGTGGGACCTCTCCATCACTCCCACCATGACCTTCCAAGAGTCACGCTGTTATAGAGTACAGAACTAATGCCTCAATATATTATCTGAATATGCTGCATTATCATTATGTCTCTCCCTCTCACTATCGCTCTTGCAGTCTTTCACTCACATGTACACACTCGGGAAAACACAATGCAGAGAGACGCGCACGGATGCAGGAGAGTTTCCCCCCTATACAATATTTGATGATGAAATGTTTGCACACTCAAGTCCGAGATAGAGAAACAGAATGGGGGGGTGAAGATGGAGAGAGCACGACACAAAGGAGGCGAGTTTAGCCTTATGAGCGGCTATTCTCCCTCTCTGCTCCGCATTGTGTTTGAAGAGGAATGTTAAGTCACTTCGGGAGATAACATAGAGACTTCCTGGACAAGAGCAAGGTCAACACGGAGCGGCATCGCCCGACGCTCACTAATGCGTGCGCTCAATGGCGACAATCTCGCACACAATGGCGGGCGAGGAGAGAGGGAGGGCCGAGAGAGACGGGGGAGATAAGAGCGAAATGTCACACTATTACTTTGCAGGAGAAATGGCCGCAGAGGAGAGCGAGTTTTAACTCTAATCCCGCCGAACTTTATTGATTCCTGCGTCTGAGTATATTGACCAGTGCCATTCATATGATACCACAGTTCAATGCTCTGACTTCATCACACAACAAGATGTTGCAAACATCAGTGGCTGTGACCTGCACTATAGGTTGTTTTGTTTTTTTTCTAAGATCACTGTTGAAGTCTTTTTTTGGTCTATGTGATTGATGATCCTGAGCCAGTAGCATTGGTCTGAGTTAGATGGAGGTCCTTGACTGGAAGATGTACTGTAGGATTGAGTGCGTGTTCCTGTGTATGTGTGTCCGCAGGGCAGGATCGCAGCGAGGCGGCTCTCATCAGGCGTTTTAAGGGCGATGGCGTCCGCTACAAGGCCAAGCTCATCGGCCTGGACGAGGTCACTGCCGCCCGTGGAGACAAACTCTGCCAGGACTCGATGATGAAGCTCAAGGTAAGAAGAGTCTCTCACTTCTTGTCTTTTTTTTTTCTCTCTATTAATGTTTCAGATTAAGAATTTATTTCTTAAAGCTTCTTAAAGTTGCCTGAAAAGAATTTAAAGGGACAGTTCACCAAAAATTAAAAATCATTTACCGTCTAGATTGTTTTGGTGTGCGTCGCCTAGTTCGCACAGATGTCTGCCTTCTCTTGAATATAACGGAACTGGATGGCACTCAAAAACACATATGAACAACTCAACAGCAGTGTCTCCAGAAATCATGACCAGGTTAATCCACTGATTTCACTGGGAGCAGTTTTCTTCCTGCCAAACTATACTCACCAAATGCACAGAGGGAAGCGTGCATCGACTCATGGATGAGATGCTAGCTAACTAAGTTATTTAACAGCTCATCATCCATGATGCAGGTTTCCTTCTGCACAGTGATGTTGGCTGGTGAAAATCTGTAGGAAGAAAATACCTATTACTAGTGATGTTAAGGATTAATCACTGACTGATTAATTGCAGTTAGTGTATGTATTAACATTAATAAATTAACACGTATTAACCAACATCTTCTGTTACTTAGTCGGTGTTTATCTGTTCTTTTAACCCTCTCTGATTTTGCATCAAACATAGATTATGCTAAAGGGAAAATTACCAACATATTTCATATTTCATTATTAATGATTAACCGATAATTGATTGTTAAAGTAGCCGACTATCAACTAAAGAAATTGCTTAAAAGTCGACCTACATGAAACTGCTCACAACAAGGTCTGTGGATCATCCTGAGTAGCCAGCTCGTGATGTGCCAGTGCCATCTAGTTCCATTATATTTGAGAGAGGGCAGACATCTCTACGGCAGATGTCCAAAACTCAGCCACTCACACCAAAACGATCGAGATGGATAAACACTACACGTAAGAGGACAAACATGTTGATTCTGGGGTGAACTGTCCCTTTAACACAAGAGATAATGCACTGGATCGCCTGCAGCCCCATTAAGTCCCATGACCCACAAAAACGGTGGAGCATCAGCAGCCAACATAGTTGTCAGTCTGTAAGTAGTTCTTTGAGTTCATGCATATTCTAAAATTCAACTTTTAAATATGCATGTTTTGTACATCACGGCACAGCTGCGCTCGTACAGTATGTATGTGTGTGTGTGTACGTGCATTTTTTCGATGCAGATTGCCAGAGGCGAAGGGTGGAAGAGAGAGATAAAAAAAAAAAAAAAAACGAGGACGTTATAATTTATAGGCAGGACGATGATCAGTGCAGGAGGAAGTGAGGAGGTTAGCCATATGGATGAGAAGGGGATCGGGGTGACTGTCTCGTTTGCAAGGACAGGAACAATTAGAGGGGAGAGGTAGACAGATGGGGCAGTTAGCAGCGGAGAGGAGGCACATAGGAGGGGAATCATTTGGATGATAGGTGAGCGGGAGATGAGAGTGGATAAAGATGGTGAGAAACAGGCCATTTATATACTCATTTACTCGTTCCAACTTTATATTGGCCATTGAAATAATGTTTACAGATGAACTCCACAGTATATTTTAACCATTTACAAAGTATTCTGAACATCAGTTGCAACTTTATCATAACCATCAACTGATTTCCAAACTATTTAAATTCATTAAAAATCAATTATGAAGCAACTGTTTATTGTAAAGTGTTGCCGAATTTGCTTCCTCTTCCACAAATGTGTGATGAAAGAGTTTGAAAACAGTGTGTAGAGTGCCTTTTATTATTTAAATTATTAATTGTCCCTTAACACACGGGATCCACATACTGCGGGAGATATTTAAAATGAGAAAATCACGTTTTGTTTGTGTAGTGAACACTCTCTCCAGCCGAGGCGTCGCAGGGTGAGGAGAGGACAGACAGGCCCATTGATCAAACAGCTTCCCTCCTCCTCATTTATTCAGACAGGAAATCCATCAACTCTTTTTCTCTGATCTCTCCACCTCTTCTCTCACACTGCTCCTCCCTCTCCGAGCCCGACTCCCTCGGTTTTTCAGGTCCCGCTCGTCTCCTTTCCTCTCCTTTTGTGACTCACCTATGCAAATGGAGGTGGGGTGAACATAAAGGGGAATTCCACCCTTAGATACACTTGTAGAGTCGTAAATCATCGTCACGTGTCACCGCGTGTTCACTGAATTCAAGAAGTTATGTTGTCGTGATTTCATTTCTTCTGCACCTGGCTCGTCTACTGCTTCAGTTGTTATTGAGTTCCTTCCTCCCACAATGCCTTTCAACAGCCTGAGATATGTTACCATCACTCAGTGTTTAAATCCGTCCGCCATATTTCTATATGACGTTAACTCCGCAGCGCGTGCACCGACATTTCGTAGACTTTCCGAGTTGTTGTTCACATGAATTTTTCTTTGCTTTCGTCTAATACGAGCAACTGTAGTTTGATACTACACATAAACGTATTCGTTGTTCCACCATAAACTGCTTTTAATGTTTATAACAATTAAAAATGCATGAATGTGCCAGAAATGGACGGACTATGTTCAGTTTTATTCCAAACAGATTTCTCACCAGTCGTCTGAGAATGTTCTTTCTCTGCCATTATTCACCCATCTATTCTTTAATTAAGTTTTGTCCTGGTCATGGTTTAATATCCATCACAAGCTCGCCTCAGAAGACTTAAACGGACTATTGAGGCTTCAGTGGGTGAAAAAATTAATCTGTGATTAATTTCTCTGTGTGACTGATTATAAAGACGTTCTAATTTGTGATGTTTACTGACAGTTTTTGGCGTTAAAAAAAATAAAAAAATCAACAATAGCGTCGTTCCGAAAGAGAAATTGTCCAAAGAGAAGCTCTTTATGTACTTATCTCCCCTCTACAGTGCACATGTGTTTCTGTCCTGCTTCTAACATGTTTGCTCTGTGTGTGTGTGTCTGTGTGTGTGTGTTTTTTTGTCCTCAGGGTATAGCTGCCGCAGCACGGTCTAAAGGGGAACACAAACAGAAGGTGTTTCTAACCGTTTCCTTTGGTGGGATCAAGATCTATGATGAGAAGTCAGGGGTAAGCTCAGGAGCAAACGTGTTTGTGTTTGTGTGTGCGCCCGCATGCGGCATTTCTCTGCGCGCGTATGTTTGTGTGTTTCCTCTGTTAATGAGGCATCTCCATGAGAGGGAGGGGGCCCTGGGGAAATCAGGAGACCCTAATTGAAACCCTGAGAACAAGGCCTCAGTAGATGAGAGAACATGGCTATCGTATTGTCTGCCTCTCTGCAAACAGCGACAACACTGGTTCTATATTGTGCTCCAGGATTATGCATTTTTCATCGTACACGGCTGCTTTTCTGGTCGACCGCCTGGATCTATGCAATCTCTGCTCTCTGACCTCTATCTTTACAGTTTTTTTTCCCCTCTATTCACCCTCGATTCCCTCAAGTCAATCATTTTTCTTACTTTCAGTCGAGACCATAGAATCACCCAAATAACCCCCATAAGTTTGTCCTGGTCGCGCTGATGTAGAGAAATATTGACAACTCATTTTTGACAAAAGGACCCGTCACGGAAAGAGGGCTGTGAATTCAGTCATTGAATACAATTGCAGAGTGAGTACCCATGCAGCTCAAGGGAAAGTGGCCAACAGAGCGTAGTGGTTTTTTCTTTATTTTTATTTTTTACTCAAGGATCCTCTGACAGGTATTGTCCAGGTTCGATTCCCCAACTGACCATACCTGTCACTGTATCCTTGAAGTAAGATAATGGCCACATTCCTCAGGATACTCAGAGCTCTGTGTGGAGGACAGCCTCACTGAACGGGCCATTTCACCGCCATTTGTGTTAATAATGGAAAATTAGTTTCCTATTAAGCCCCAGAGTTATAAGCATACCTGCCAACCCTACCAATTCTTGTGGGATTCTCCCTATTTTTTAACCCTTTCTCCCGCTGTACAACTAAGTAGGGTGACCAGATCCTAACAAACCAAATGTGTGAGAGAGACTATATTATATTGTATATTATGCCCCTTATCTTGTGAGATATGCTTCGGCCTTTGATTGATTCAGTAGGACGCTGCCTTCTGTACGACCACATGGCTTTGTTTTTATTGGGAAAATGTCTCGTGCTAACTTACAATCACTGTCAGCTGACTTTTGTCACAGTGCTGCACAGTGTGTTAATGCTAGTTATTTTAGCTGCTGCTCCTAGTTTTCATTATATTCCGACTAAATCCCATCGGCCGTAGCGTAGGCAGCAAAGTCGACAGGTTAACCTATAATTTTACCCACGTTTGTACAGTTTGCTTGACATAAACCAAAACACATCCCTGTGATGAGAGCCTTCCCTGTTTTCTCTTCACAGCCTTTGAATAAAAGCCAGATTTTTAGGAAAGCATGTCAACACTGTCTCTCCTGCAGTGGTTTTACTTTTGAAAACTACAGCCAATCAATATGTGGGACATCATCTTACTATGTGGGGCGCAGGAAAGAGGGGTAAAAATGCTGTGAATTTCCAACACAAAGTGGGACACCTGGCCACCCTACTCCTGGTCGGTAATTTCCCCCGTTAATCTCCTGATTTCATATTGATACAAATCATATGAGTGTCGTGTGTGTCCTGGTTTTGTGGCAATACGACTGAGAGGCAGAGACGAGGGTGCACAAACGACCTGGCCTGACTTGTCCGATGCCAAAATCTCACTCCACTTGGCGCAAGACTTTCACTTTCTTGACATTTTCCCCCCTGTCTCGCTTGCTCGTCCTCTGGCCTTCACTCTGCAGACTAATACAAAGACTAATATAAACTTGTTTTTACTCTCACATGTATTTATTCTATTAATCTGTGTCAGGTTTTTAGGCATGGGGGGCGTCGATGGTAGGCTATTTTCCGATGCCCCAGAAAATCTCCGTCTTTTTCACAGCCTAACGTTGGCAGGCATGGTTACACGATGCTTGGCTCGGTCGTCCGTCGTAAGTTTCTTCTGCTTTGACAGCTGGAGTAAAAACCGCCTTATTTTTAAAACATAACACAGCATTAACGTCTGCTCTTGTGTATGTTGTGTTGAGTTTTTCTGTTTTACTATATGATGGTCCACACCTGGCTTTAGTGGCCGACGCTGTAAGTCTGAGATTTACACCTCAACAGGACCTGGATGTCACTGACAGTGTGGGAGTGTGTGTGAGTGTGTGTTCAGTGTGTACCCGGCAGTAATTCAACAGTGCAGGGTATTAGACAGGCAGGACATAGTAACCAGCGGCCT
The DNA here is from genome assembly GCF_965226575.1 of Pagrus pagrus. Taxonomy (NCBI): domain Eukaryota; kingdom Metazoa; phylum Chordata; class Actinopteri; order Spariformes; family Sparidae; genus Pagrus; species Pagrus pagrus. The sequence goes on along the minus strand of NC_140190.1, from coordinate 8,886,232 downwards.
CCCACATGGCCGCCATATTGCATGCAGCCAAACTCATCCCTCACCAGTCCAATCCTTCATCCCTCTTTTTACAACCCTCATTTCTCTTCGTCTCATTCCCCTTCCAGATGCTTCGAACTCCCCACACTGAGAGACAGAGCGGGATAAAGAGAAAAGAACCAGAGATAGATGGATAGATGGCGAGGTAGAGAGTCAAAGGAAGAAGGTGTTTAAGAGGGAAGGGGAGAAAGAAGGAGGTGAGAGGAATCAAGGATGTGAAAGAGACGGATGGAGTGAGGATGGGAGGGAGGTACAGAGACAGACTGAAACAGAGTTAGAGGGATAGGTAGAGAATCAGTGAGCATATGTCAAAGTAAGCTCTCTACAGGGAGACCTTGTCCTCTGTCTCCTCGCATTAATATTAACTATAGAGATATGCTGTCCTTACTATCAGTCCTTCAACCACTTCTAATGGCAAGGGAGTGAGAGAGAGACAGGGAGACGGAGAGAGAGACAATGACTCTGCTGAGGTTCAGGGATCTTGACAGTCTCATTCCCCTCCTGTGCATCAGTCAGCCGGATGGGCGGATGGATGTATGGGTGAACGAATGGATGGATGGCCTCTCTCTCAGAGGAGGGAAGGTCGTGGAGGATGGAGGGAGGCTGTGCTCGAGATGGAGGAGAAGAAGAGGGGAGACATTAATCTAGCAGAGGGCAGGCCGGCATGTCTCTCTCTCTCTTCCGTCAGCCTCCCCTACACGCACAGAGACACGTGTGCGCCGCCCTCTTCACCCGGTTTTTGTCAGTCTCGTCAGGGCCGCTGCACCACATCGGGTCAAGAACTCACAAGAGTGAAGGGCTGAGCTCGTCTGGCCCACTGCTCCCTCAGAGAATAAAATCAGAAAGATCAAATTAGTCCGGTCCGGCCAATGGAAAGAAGTGTGTAAAAAAAAAAAAGGACACATGGGAATAAGCTGTTTAGAGAAAACCCTGGAGCAAAGTATTCATATGGAGGCTAGACAGATGCAGCAAGGCAAGGCAAATGAGACAGAAGAGGGTAGAGCGAGAAACAGTGGTATTTAACTTGATGTTGAATGATAAAGATCGTCACACTTGCATTGTTAATTAGGAGGAGGAGACAGGAATGAAAGAGGGTGGAGATCAGAGGGTCAAGCTTGAGGGGATGATCCGTGGGTCCATTGGGAATTGGTATATGTGTTTAGATCAAGAGGTGTCATGGTGGGGGAACCCAGGGAGTGAGACCGATGATGAAGGCAAGTCACGAACCAAGCAGAGGAGAAGGCAAGGAATAAGACAAAGGGGCTCGTTGGGATGGGCGACACGAGAACGGTGTTCAGACACATCTATAAAGGCAGGCCGAGGAAATTAGGTCTGTGTTTCTCTCCTGAGCTAATCACCATGTTTGTCTTGCTTTGCAGAGATTTGCACATTGACAAACTTCTGCTGCCATTTTCAACCAGTAAAGTTAAAGTTTGAGAGGGAACATCTTTAGGTTAAATATTAAAGGGGCTCTGTTGATTGTCTGTGTTGTGTTGGAAGCCGGTCTTTGTTTTATGTTAGCAAACTCCATTTCTAAACGTTAAACATTAGCTGCTGTCGCTCTCAGGAGGCAGCGAGATGCAGCACTCAGGAACGTGCATTAAGTCACATCCTTTTGACTGTAGCCAACTAAGTGTCAAACTGTTGATTGTTAAGACATTGTTTATAGTCACAGTCCACCTCTGTGAATATTTCATATTTTTTTATTTTGGTCATTGACTGACCGGGACTCACTGCAGCACTCTTGCGAGGAAATAATTAAACCCCAAAGCCAACAGCTAATCTCGGTCCTGTCTCACTGGCTGAAGTCTGGACAGCCTCTGCGGGCCCTCCGATGATGTCTCCCCTCTAGTAGGGAGACGTGAAGCGAGGTGAGGAGAGAGAGAGATAGTATCCTCTGCTTCTCCTCCTCCCTCCCTCCCATCTACCAGCGTAACGGGGAATATCTTGGTTCAGTGGCCAGCAACTGCTGAAGGGCATGCTGCCCACGGTCCCTCCGAGATACTGACACCGTGTGTGTGTGAGATTGCGAGAGTGGGACTAGCAGTGCGTATCACCAGTGCTGGAGAGACGAGAAGGGAGAGAGTGCGCAGTCGGTATCGACTTTCTTGATACACCCACCTGTTTTGGCAAACAGTCCGATTCCCCAGAGAACGCATCTGTTTAAGCAAAACTTTGAGCAGCATCTGATAGTTGATGCTGCCAGACAGCGGCGGCCGGCCTCCAGGGATTTAATTGCACCGTTCTGTCCAAACTTTACAAAGAATGATGCAACAAATGTTTGCGGCAGTAAATCATTTTAGTTGGCAGGAATGTCTCATAGATAAGAGATCTGAGGAGAGTAATGACATTTGTTCCAGCTAAGTGTGCAAAAAACAACTGGTGTTTACAGTGTAGAGCGGAGGGAGAACCACTGCAAAAGTTTTTTTTAAAAAGACGAGTACAGACCGGGGTAAAAATACTGGCATACTGGTTTGTTTACTTCCAGACAGTATCATGACCAGACTGTGTCAGCGAGGTGGCAGTGTCTGAGCGTGCACTAGGCTTAGATTTCAACTAAACATGAAGCAGTAGAACATTTTCAGCACTTTGTTAAATCTGTATAAGAAAAAATTGGATTGAACAGGCTGTACCTGAGAAACGAGGCAATGACTGTACCTGAGAAAGGAGGAACTGACTGTATGTGTGTTTAAATTGTGTCTGCTCTCTAAGACGAAGCAGATCAATTGAATTTATGCAGTCATCTCATTCTCTGCTCTCTTTGAATCAGAGTCTCTCTTTGTCACCTCACCACCCACCCAGAGATAATTCAATAACCTCTGCAAATGAGCTCTCTCTGTGTGTGTGTGTGTGTGTGTGTGTGTGTGTGTGTGTGTGTGTGTGTGTGTGTGTGTGTGTGTGCCCGCCTATGCCCCCATGTTAAATTGGTGTCACTGTATCCTGCACTGTCGTCAGACCGGAGTAGCTTCAAAGACAGCAGATGTGTGTGTTTAGCTTCTGATGTATGGCGCTGCAACCCCTAGCATGCACTCAAGGGCTACTGGGTCATTATGTTGACTGTGTGTCTCTGCTCCCAGCATGCAGCTGGCATAGACAGTAACAACAAAGCAGACATTTAGTGTGACTTAACACAGTGCTGTTGCATATTAAGACGTGAGTTGTGTTTGCGTGTGTGTGTTTGTGTGTGTGTTGTGAGTGAGGGCACAGATGAAGTGATCAAGTCGACAGCTTGCCGAGCTGTGATTGTCACTGATCCCCCCTCTGTCCTCGGGAAAAACAGTGCCATCTGCCACGGGCAATGCCAGCTTGGCACTCCCCACCCAGGCTAAACTAGAGAGGGCAGGGGAGCTCGAAACAGTTCAATGTAGGATACAAGGTCTCTGTGCGAGGGGTTGTTTCTGCGTGTGCACTCGCAAGAGTTTGTCTTTTGGTTTTTGAAAAAAGCGAACAGGTATACGGAGAATCCCTCAGTACTTTGAGTTCATTCATGTTTCTCACTTTTCCGTACCGACTAGTTTTTGTACGCCTCAAAACTGAATTCAGTCGTACATAATTGCTGTGTCATTCTTGAAAAGCAAAACATTCCTTTCATTGAATGCCTCGCACGGTATTGAAGAGAAGAAAGCAGCCAAGTTCAAGTGCATCAGACTTGAAAAGGAACAAAATGTGGGAAGAAGTCAACATATTGAGAAAAAGGTTGCATGTTGTGAGCATGAAATCTTAAATTCTAAGGAAAAACTCACAAGCATTAAGTTGTAATCTTTCAAGTTGTAGTTTCTTGGCTGTGTCGGCGTGATTTCTCAAACATCTCGTGCCGTGCCTTCTTTCAGGTCCTCCAACACCACCATGCGGTCCACGAGATCTCCTACATCGCCAAGGACATCACAGACCACCGAGCCTTTGGCTACGTCTGCGGGAAGGAAGGGAACCACCGCTTCGTGGCTATCAAGACGGCACAGTCGGTCAGTGTCTGTGTGTAGGCAACTGTGTGTACATATATGTGTGTGAGTGTTTGTGCATGTTTTTTACCATGCTTCTTCTGCATGTAGGTTAATGTATGATTCATAAGGGTTTTC